>NC_091755.1:44481358-44493858 GCF_043380555.1 Nothobranchius furzeri | reverse complement strand
GAGGAGAAAAACAAAGCAACCCAGTCAGGTCCGGATGTTAACAGCTCCTCATCTACGGTGAGTGCCTTCTGCCACCACTAAGCCTCTCCAGACTCAGAAGGTGCAGCTGGATGTGACGGTGCCGTGGGAACGTCTGCACTCTGAGCTGAATTACAACCGGCGCCCGGTGTCGGTGACATGCGTGAATCCTGACTAAACAGCGCCTCCATGCCCACGGTTAACCTCGGGTGGAGAAGTGCTCATTATGACGCTACGAAGGTTACCTGTGATGCTAGATCAGCGCTGCTCAGCTGCTTACATCCGATCTGGGTATCCGCCTCTCCCGAGCCAGAGGAGACACCCACAGCTGGAGCAAAACTAGTGAAGAAGAGAGCAGGTCTCCGATCGGAACGCGCGTCCCATCTATTCCTAACCCACTTTCACAGTCATGGAGTTAACGACGCTCTGATGTAGTTTCTAGCTTTGCTATCTTCTCAAGGCAAAAGGTTAAAGGTCAGCTGGAGTCTCGTTAACAGATGTTTTCTGTATTTGAATATCTCAAGGCTGTTGGTCATTCTGACATCACCCCGACTCACACAGGTGAGCAGACAGGTGAGCAGGCATTTGCATCGTTATGCACAAACAGGACGTAACACAATCAGCCAAGAAGACGCCCAACAGAACATCTGAGCATCATCTCAGACCTGGACACCACGATCACCGCAGTGCGTCTGTGGGTCACAGCCGAGCACCAGAACCAGCACCAGAACCAGAACTGTATATGTTATAATATTAAATATTTATTATAATAAATAGTAAATATTATAATAAATGGTAAATATTTATTATAATAAATGGTAAATATTTATTATAATAAATAGTAAATATTATAATAAATGGTAATTATTTATTATAATATATAGTTAATAGTATAATAAATAGTAAAAATTTATTATAATAAATAGTAAATATTATAATAAATGGTAAATATTTATTATAATAAATAGTAAATATTTCTTATAATAAATATTTACTATTTATTATAATATATAGTAAATATTATAATAAATGGTAAATATTTATTATAATAAATAGTAAATATTTATTATAATAAATATTTACTATTTATTATAATATATAGTAAATATTATAATAAATGGTAAATATTTATTATAATAAATAGTAAATATTATAATAAATGGTAAATATTTATTATAATAAATAGTAAATATTATAATAAATGGTAAATATTTATTATAATATGTAGTAAATATAATAAATGGTAAATATTTATTAATATTGTTAAGAAACAAACAACAAATATTGTTAAGAAACAAACAACAAAGTAAACACCCGACCGTACATAACACACCTGTCAGAACGTTAGACCGTCGAGCAAACGTAACCGAACAACGAGACTGCAAACAACAGGACCAACTCATACAAAGACCTGTGGAAACCCGGCATGGGCGATAAACAAAGGTAAACAACAGAAAGAAAAGCCCTCTCTGTCGCAAGCTGGGATCAAACCTGCAACCCTCCTTCCTGGAGTCCCAGCTCTGCCTCCAGAGCTGCTGCTGCGAACCCGCTCTGAACCGACAGAAGGTGGTAAAACTAAACGTGTGTGAGTGTTTTTAGACGCTGATCCCGCGCTGAAGGACAGGTAACCCACATCCCGTCAGGAATACACGTAATCCTGATCCAATCCCATCAACCCGTCCCTCCTGACCACGGCGGCGATTAGCTCTGACACGTTTACCACATACCTGAGGACGTGCTGAGGTCCGCGTCGCTGCTAGACTTCCCGACCCTGCCGTTGACGTGCTCAGCGGCGTCCTCCTGCGGCGGCGGGAGGCTCTGAGCCTCTGTTCTGGGGTGGGTGGGTCTACGTTCTGGGTCTCCTGCCTGATGCAGCAGCTGGAGAACAGACCCACAAACAAACACTAAGATCAGACTCGTCGTTGTTCAGAGCAGATAGAACAGAGGTCTACGGCTACCGAGGCCTGGATGGAGACTGGGCCTGATGGGGGGGTCCTGCGGAGCTCCTCATCCTCCTCATCATCGATGTCCCAGGCATCGTCAGTGCTGCTGGCAAACTCGTGAAAGCTGCAGGCTTTCTTAGACCCGATGTTGTTGTACTTTGGCTTTGAGTCTTTAGGAAACCTGCAGAGATAAAAACACGTAACTATCGACCGGTGGCTGCGATGCCGTTCACTTCCACCACAAATCCTGAAACCACGGGCAAAGAAAACAAAGCAGGATGAACAACGCTGCAGCGCAGGTGCATGCAGGTGCACGTGGGCCTGAGAACACGGGACAGACAGATAAAATGCATCCATGCAGCCGTGCTCAGAGCACTTACGTCCGCCGTAAACAAGGGTCCAGGGGGGGGTGCTGCGCTCCGTAAACAGGCTGCACGCTGTGGAGGACAGTGCACACATCTGTGAGGAAAACACCTGCAGCTGGACCTCTTCCCAGAGTAATGATTACTCAGAGGAACTGGTGAGGGAACACCCCGTCCCCCAAAACACCAGCCTTATCCAGAAACAGTCCGTAAAAGACCATGGCGCTGTTCCACAAAGCCAGCTAATCCAGGCTCTCTGAAAATCCAGGTGTAGTTCTACCAACACGGCTAGCCTGAAGCCCCTCCCCGTCACCATGGTAACACACGCTGGAGAACAAACCTGCTCCGCGGAAGGCTAGCAGCTAGGCTAGCAGCTAGGGCGTGATGAAGTTTGGGGAATATGATTGGACGAGGCAAGTGACGTGACCTTTTTCTTGTGGGTGGCTGGCAGCTAGGAGGTGGTGAATCAGCGCCCCCGCTGGCCCACAGCGGTAGCAGCAGCTTTGTTCTTAACGGCTAAATAATTAATAAATGTGGAGTTTAAACTTTTAGACATGAGCTGTGACTGGATTTACATCTTTGTTGTGTTTAATCTCCATTTGCAGCCAGGAGCGTCTGACTCCACTGATGTCAGCATTATTAATAAGTATAATTATACCAGCTTTAGTCTGGGACGGCCCGTATCATCAACACGCTGCCTCTTCATGTTAAACAGCCTTACACTAGCTTACAGCTGCTACCGTAATACACGTAAGAGGAGATACTTTATTAGTGTGACTACACATTTACTCTGGTCACACGAGTCAAACACGCTAACATCTGATTTAAATGACACTCGTGATGTTTGTTCCTCGGCAAGTAATGAGAGCTAAACGGTTTACAGCGTTAACTTTAGGTCATGTGATCTTGGTGTCATGTGACCAGCTGCTCAGCAGAAACAAAGTCCTCCAGTCTCTAAACACTGACTCTGGAGCAGAGCATGAACACCACATAAATGATGAAACATAAAAGTAGTGTGCGTGGCCGTGCACGGATTAAACGAAGGGGCGTGGCATTGTAAAAGGTGTGATGGGTTGCCCAAGTCCCGTTTCATCAGCGCTATGCTAACAGAGCTGGGGCTGACACCTGCCAGGGGCACAACAGCGGTGGTGTTTAAAACAGTTTATTTGAGGAATTATATCATTTCATGGTTGATTAATGTAGTTATTGATGAACTGACCGTAGTTAGTGGTGGATGGACTGTATGGGGGAGGGAGTTAAAGGGTCTTCCTGGGGTGCCGTAAGAACACAAGTTCAGGCTTCCTTTCAACTTGACCTCTTCATGCTCAGGTGAACAGCAGTGGAGATGCAGCGATGCACAGGGCTGAGCGATGGAGCACTACCCAGAGTTCACAGCGATGTGGGTGTGGTCACAAAAACCCTCTAATAGAATAATCAGCAGGTCCAGATCACCTTGGTCTGGACAACCCGGTCTACATGGCCAGCTAGCTAAAGCCCTCCACGAGGAGGACATCTAGTGGCCATTTCAGGTATTTACCAAAGCTCACACATTCTGAGACTTTAGCCCAAATACACCCCCCCCCCCCCACACACACACACACACACACGGGACCTACACACACACACACGGGACCTACACAGACACACAAACAAACAAACACACACACACGGGACCTACACACACACACGGGACCTACACACACACACACACACACACAGGACCTGCACACACACACACACAGGACCTGCACACACGGGACCTACACACACACACGTGACCTACACACACACACAGGACCTACACACACACGGGACCTACACACACACATGGGACCTACACACACACACGGGACCTACACACACACACGGGACCTACACACACACACGGGACCTACACACACGGGACCTACACACACACACGGGACCTACACACACACACGGGACCTACACACACACACACGGGACCTACACACACACACGTGACCTACACACACACGGGACCTACACACACACACACACGGGACCTACACACACACACGGGACCTACACACACACGTGACCTACACACACACACGGGACCTACACACACACACGCGGGACCTGGACCTACACACACACACGGGACCTACACACACACACGGGACCTACACACACACACGGGACCTACACACACACACGGGACCTACACACACACGGGACCTACACACACACACGGGACCTACACACACGGGACCTACACACACGGGACCTACACACACACGGGACCTACACACACGGGACCTACACACACGGGACCTACACACACACGGGACCTACACACACACACGGGACCTACACACACGGGACCTACACACACGGGACCTACACACACACGGGACCTACACACACACACGGGACCTACACACACACACGGGACCAACACACACACACGGGACCTACACACACACACACGGGACCTGGACCTACACACACACGGGACCTACACACACACACGGGACCTACACACACACACGGGACCTGGACCTACACACACACACGGGACCTACACACACACGGGACCTACACACACACGGGACCTACACACACACACGGGACCTACACACACGGGACCTACACACACGGGACCTACACACACACGGGACCTACACACACACACGGGACCTACACACACACACACGGGACCTGGACCTACACACACACGGGACCTACACACACACACACGGGACCTGGACCTACACACACACGGGACCTACACACACACACGGGACCTACACACACACACGGGACCTGGACCTACACACACACACGGGACCTACACACACACACGGGACCTACACACACACACGGGACCTGGACCTACACACACACACGGGACCTACACACACACGGGACCTACACACACACACGGGACCTGGACCTACACACACACGGGACCTACACACACACACGGGACCTGGACCTACACACACACACGGGACCTACACACACACGGGACCTACACACACACACGGGACCTGGACCTACACACACACGGGACCTACACACACAGACACATCCACAAGCCAGACAAAGACAGCCACACCCGCTCCTCGGAGATCCGCTCCACTTAGGTTTCTCAAACAGACGAGCTCCTGTTTCTCTGCTCCACCCAGCGATGGTTAGGGTTTGAGCCGCAGAGGAGACACCCTTAACGGATGTGTTATGAACGCTTAACGTCGTGGTTTAAACCTTTTAAATCAGCAGCGGACAGAGAAAAGGTGCCTGAAGACGAGTTTACTGAACCAGAACAACCGTAAAGAGAAGGAAACACGTCTGTGTTTGTTTTAACCCCATGTTATATTTCACTATGCTACGTTCTCGTTGTGTACCGACGCACCGATATGACATTTTTGGGCCGATATCCAATTTTAACATCACCGTTACGGCCGATAACGGATATCTGCCAATACCAATATACTGACATTAATGCTTCTACAATGAATTGTTGTTATTAAACACACACACACACACACACACACACGCACGCACACACACACACACACACACACTTCTGAGATGATTACAATCAGTCACATGAGTAAACAAATAAACATCACCCTCCACCCTCTGAAACAGATAAACAAATGGAAACATGATGGAAAAAATATCGGTTGTTAATATCGGACCTGTTTTATTTATCGAACCGATATGTTAAAAAATTGCTAGCATGGGCCGATACCGATATATTGTGCATCCCTATACTTGTGAACAACAATAGGGTGAAAGTTTTTCTGTGAAGTCTGATTAGATTGTAGTGATGCACCAATATGAAATTTTTGGGCCGATACCGATATCCAATATTGAGAACTCTGTTAAGGGCGATAACCAATATTTGCCGATACCGATATGCTGACATCAGTGCTTCTAAAATCAGCAGAATTTGTATAGAATGAAAATGATTCAAGCTGAATTTACGGTATTATGTACACACAACACAAGTTTATGGTTCTGAGAGGATTTCATTCACTGTCACATGGGATCCCTTTGGACTGTGGGCGGAAGCCTGAGAGAACCCACGCATGCGCAAGGAGAACATGCTAGATCTTGATATCCTGTCCATCTCTATTAGCTTGTTAGACGCTCCTCTCCTCTTCAGCCTGGGCACAACAGACCACCAGAGAGGCTGGGTTGTTGGTTGTTCGGATTTATGGGTCATTCAGTCACTCCAAGGCTCCTAAAGCCAAGAGGAACTGGATACACCTGTAAGCACTCGGCTTCAGGTCCCAGGTGTGCTTTAGGTAGTCCACCACCTCAGAGGCTTCAGCCTTAACGCGCTCCTCCAGCTGCAGTAGGTAATAACTAATGCATCATTCAGACTCTGGAGAGGAGAGGAATGAACGCGGGCGAGACTTCACATGTCAGGTGCATCTGAGCGCGCGCGCAGGTGACCAGATGGAGGTCTCTGCTTCCTTCACACAAACACCGAGATGACGTTATCCGCTCCAAAGCCGTGCATCCACTTCCGTCGGTTACCGGCGTATTCGTTAACCGTTCATCTCTGCGGTGGAGCAACACCAGTTCGGTTAGAAACGAAAACACACGAGGAAAGAAAATGATGACCAACCTTCCGGGAACCTTCGCGTTTCTCCTCCAGAAATTGATCCTGTTGTCGGTGGCCATAGTCGGATAGAACAACCCCCTTCAGACCGACACCCACATCGGCTCCTGGGACCACGGAACCCCGGGACCCGGGCCAGGTGGTCGGTAGGACCCGCTCTTGCGCTTCAGCGGCGGAGTTTAAACGGCCTGGAGACGAAAATATTCCACTTTCCGCCGCGAGGATGAGCGAAGCGGCGCGCTGGAAGCCGCCATCTTGGAGAGCAACGGTCGGGGCGCGTGATTGGCGCGCGCCTCTAACAGGTGCAGAGGCTGCGGCCAATAGGAAGAGCCTGCGGTGGACGCTTACCTGAGGAACACGAACACAAAGCTTCATGCTGGCAGCGGAAAGTTCAGCAGAAAACGCCTCGTTTCTCCTGGACTTGAGCCATGTCTGCTCGCCTACACGGTCCTCAGGTAAAAACGGATGTGACGTCCAGCTAGCTTAAACAGCTAGCACAGCAGGAGGGCAGCCACACAGAGCTGCGTCATTAATTATACCAAATACTAAAATAAACATGAAAACCACTCAGATAAGAGAGAGAACACATGTAACTGGATGCGTCATTATTTAAAAATACACTTTAAAGGTCAAGAATAAGTCCAATTGTAACCAAAAAGTCCTTTTAGACAAACCCGAAGCTGCTTTCTCAGAGATGTAAACACTTTATTTGTCTTATTGCATATTTAACATGTTTACAACAACAGTCTCGTAGGGCTAACCATGTCTGCACCAACAGTCTGAGTGTGCAGCAGGTGAGGGGGATGTTAGTTCAGGGTTCGGACAGTCCCTAACCCACCCATAAGCTGGGCGGAGCCTAATCCAGGTGACCCCAGGGATGCATCATCTGTATGGCAGGTGTTTATCTAACAGCTGTTTGGGAACAACAGGTCTTTCTACATTATATTTCAGCGTAGAACAAATGAAACAGTCCCAACAGGTCGCAGGTGACTGATTTCCTAAAGGTAGATTTAAAGTAAATCAGCAGATATTGGTAAATGGTCTATTTGTACAGCACCTTCTTAGGATTCTGCAGCCCCCCAAGGCTCTTCACAACCCAGTCAGTCAGTCACACGCTGGTGGGGATGAGCTACAATGTAGCCACAGCTGCCCTGGGGCGCACTGACAGAGGCCAGGCCTGCCGAGCACTGGCACCACCGGTCCCTCCGACCACCACCAGCAGGCAAGGTGGGTTAGGTGTCTTGCCCAAGGACACTTCGGAGCCGGGATGAAACCTGCAACCTTCCGATTACTGGCCCCGCTCTACCTCCTGAGCTGCTGCTGCTATGTCCTGAGACACTAAGGGCAGGGTGTTAAAAGTGTCTTGTTCATATACTAAATGTAATCTGATTACATCTACGGTAGAGCTGCTGGTATTGCCATCACCTCACAGCTAAATGGTTGCAGGTTCAAACCCCGACTGAGGCCTTCTGCATGTTGTCTCCATGCATGAGCGGGTTTCTGCTCCCACAGACCAGAACCGTGCTTTTACCGTTTTATAAACGACATCGTTCTAGATGAACGTGTCTGGAAAATGAAAGATTTTGTGGAAATGCAGAAACAGAAGCGAAACCACGAATCAGAGCTGGAATGATTAACCACGCCAAACTTCCTCTGAGCTGTGACTTTGGTCTTTTAGCTGTTACTTCCCTGTGTGTGAGGGTTAGTAACAGCATGTGTCCAGCAGAGGGCAGGCTTTCTCTGCCCCGCCATACTCCAAACCACCACTAACTTCCTGTGAAAGTCTTCCACAAAGACTTGTGCTGAAAGCTCAGGCCGAGCGCCAGCAGCAGCTGCTTCTCCTGGATCCTGCGTGGCAGAAGGTCGGCCATCAGGGACGTTGTTCAGATTAGCAGGAGTCCTCTCCACAGCGGTGCAGGCAAATGCTGGTTTGTGTGGACGGGACTTGCTTTGCTGTGAATTTGAATTTGCAGGTGCACTCTTTGGTTTGTTTAGGGAAATCTCTGCAGGCTCCGCCCACCTGTGCTCACCTCCGTCAACGTCCAACGGACATCAACTGACAGAGTTCAGGTGCAGGCTTTAAACTTTTCACTCGGCTCTTAAAAGCTGCATTTGCCTTTTTTCTTTTATTTCCAGAATTTAAACATATTTCATGAACATGAATTCAGCCTCTGAGTTGTGAAGCTTTTGTCTGTTCTGCTGGTTCTGCTGAGGAGTGGGTCGGCGGTCACGAGGAACTGGAGCTGCCTGGGGGCACAGCAGACCAGGAGCTTCTGTCCAGACGCCTCTTGGAACCTGGTTTGGGTTTCTTCAGTCTGAGGAAAGGCCTGGGGATCGTTTTGGACCAAACGTGCACCCCCACAGCTGATTTCTGGGTCTGGGACCATCTCCCCTCTGGAACATCGTCACCTTGTCACCTCGTGTGCCTCTAAGGAAAGCTGCACTGCAAGCAGTCTGAAAGAGCAGATTTTGGTTCTCGTCGGGACTCCGCTGCGTTTTGGTTTTCTGAAGGTCGCTCGGACCTTCTCTGAGGTGAGATCTGAGTTTGGGGTTCTCCTCGACTCCTCTGAGCTTCACACAGGAGGAGTTCCAAGACTTTCTTTGCACGAATGTGTTTTCTGTTGTGATGAATGTTCAAATGGAACAAACCCAGCTCCTTTTGGTTTCTCTTTCTTCAGCTGTGGATCACCTCAGAGCTCCTTCGTGGTGATGTCCAGCAGGACTTCCCTCCTTCAGGTCAGCAGGTCATCGTTAGCCGTTCTCACGCACCCCCACTGGGACCGGGACATGGAGGAGTGTCAACTCTCAGAAAAGGGTAGGAAAGCTGCCAGAGATGAGAGGAAGTGTGTGTGTGTGTGTGTGTGTGTGTGGGGGGGGGGGGGGGGCTCCCTGAGAATGTTTCCTATATAAGGAACCCAGTAGGTCGCATCGAGTCACTGACTAGTGTCAGAGTCTTTACAGCAATCCTCATACTAAGCAAGCATGCAGCGACAGTGGAGAGGAAAACTCCCTTTAAACAGGAAGAAACCTCCAGAGAATCCTGGCTCAGTATAAACACACACACACACACACACACGCACGCACGCACGCACGCACACACACACACACATGGTTATATTGTGATTTCTTAGTAAATATTCTATTTGGTGAGAGATAAACTTTATTGTATTTATCCTAGTGGATCTATAGTTAAACGGGTAAACTAGTAGTAGCACATCCGACGTCAAGGAAACAAAAAGTTATTATCAGGAGAGGGAGAATGTTTAAGTGGTTAGCAGCAGTGTGCTAGACGATGGCCCCCTCCATGAGGCCACCACAGCTCAGCAGAACATCGTTGTAGCTTCTTCTGGGGAGAAAAACACTTAGAGAGAAAATAAAGTTAACAGCTGAAGTAGCAGGAAATAATACAGTTAAAGAGCAGATTGTAGAAGAAAGCAGTAGAGTGTGGACAGTGGTCAGTGTGTCCTCCAGCAGTCTAAGCCTATAGCAGCATAACTACAGAGATAGTTATACAGAAAACAACCAGTCGGCCTAATAAATGTTAAAATGACCTTCTACATAATTCCTAATGATGTAGTTGCTAATGTGTCCTTAAAGGTGCAGTATGTACGAATATAATGAGACTGTTGCAGTCATTTAACGTGTAGGTAAATAAATAGATGCATAGACTTGTTTATGTTCAGCACAAGTTACTTAGATTTTTTTGCCTCCATTAGTTGAAAAATATGAGAACAGCTCCTTGAGAAAATAATCGTGAATTAAATCGCAATTACGGTAGGTTATTTTCCAGCATGGTTCAGCCCTACTGGCCGTGCGTCAACCAGCATGGAGGAACATGGTAGCGGAGGCCGTCCTGACCTGGGTAACTAAACAGGATGACCTGCCGACCCAAACTCAGGAGCTGGTATCTAAAACAGGGACAACTTCTGTTCCACGGATGTGGTTTGGATATGGGAAGGCCGACGTGGACCAGAAAACAGCGTCCGGCTCCCGGTGCCAACAACAGACTCCAATTCCAAATTCACCTCATCACCTGCACAAGAACCGTGAAACAGAGAGAGCCAACAGGCATGAGCCGTGAAAGCAGCATTGTAAACGCTCGTAACTCCAGACACAGATGCTGCAACAGGCCCGTGGCATGAGCACCTCCCGCAGACGGAAGGAGATCACATCTGCAACCATACGGGTCCAACCCTCACGGTCCAGAAACGTGGGTTTGTCAGTTGGTGCACACACTCGATCCAAGATGGCAACTATGGACAGAATTCAGATGGTCATGGGTCATGGGCGTCGCCCAGCCAGCATCAGCAGCCCGCCCGCGTGGAACAGCTTCTGGACCGTACCGATTCTTTCTGCTGTGACCGTCCGGGCATCAGGGCCTGACCCCTGGTCGGATCGAGGTCGGTGGCGTTTTACACCCCAGTGCCTGCATATGGCGGATGGTGGGGGCGAGACGGGTTCCAGCTCCTGCTTAGTGATGGACACCAGCTGGATGGAGCCATCAGAGCTGGATCATGAAGAAGTGCTGCAGCAGGAGGACGTTAGCCTGCTTCTTGCATAATGAGCTTTTATTTAGTGTCGTTTTGCTAAACGGAGGCAGGAAGAGTGGGAAGGGCTGCAGCGGAGCGTGCACTTATCGTAAAACAAAGTGTCACACTGTTAGCTGCTGCTGTGCTGTTAGTAAACATCCGTCTCTGCTTCAGTGCCGTTATCACCCTCCTCGTTAAGGACACACACTCGCTTCAGCTGGGGGAGTGTGTGTGCAGCAGCCTGAGTTACGAGTGTGAACGCAGGTTTGACCACGTGCACTGTGTTTTATGAGATGAGCTGGCTTTAATGACTCTGTCACCAGTAAATGGGTGCTGATTTGTAGCACAGCTGTGGCCACACACACACACACACACACACACACACACACACACACACACACACACACACACACACACACACACACACACACACACACACACACACCACACACACACACACACACACTAACACGCACGTGCACGCACACACACAGATACAAACACACACACACACACACACACACACACACACACACACACACACACACCTACAGCATATTTACAGTCGCACGGTGCAGCTTGTGTAGGGTTTGAACAACCGGTCTCATCAGAAAGGAATTACAGATGCAAGCAGCACTCATACACACCATTTCATTGTTCAGAGGAGCGGTTCCTCTGGGAGAACATGGATCTGCTGATTCTGGAGCTCGTCGTCACCGTTAAGGAGCAGCTTTCACACAGAAGATGCTGTCTGCAGGACGCTCTTCCAAACGTCCGTCCTGCAGGAACACGCCATGTTACAGCTCATCCTGTGTGTGTGTGTGTGTGTGTGTGTGTGTGTGTGTGTGTGTGTGTGTGTGTGGTGTGTGTGTGTGGTGTGTGTGCACGTGCGTGTTAGTGTGTTTGTATCTGTATGTGTGCGTGCACGTGCGTGTTAGTGTGTGTGTATCTGTATGTGTGTGCGTGCATGTGTGTGTGTGTGTGCGTGCACGTGCGTGTTAGTGTGTGTGTGTGTGTATCTGTATGTGTGTGTGTGTGTGTGTGTGTGTGG
>NC_091755.1:44471358-44473858 GCF_043380555.1 Nothobranchius furzeri | reverse complement strand
ACTCTTCTGCTTCCGTTTGGATCAGCTGTTCTAGTCTGGATCAGACGGTAAGGCTCCTGCACGGGTTCACATGCAGGAACCGGTGCCCTCCTGGAGCTCTGGTCAAACGTAGATCATGTTTAAGTTCATCACAGGAAGTTCTGGGAGGACTGGTGCTTTTCTCTCCCAGACCAGTAGGCTCCAGTTCACCTCCATTTTCACCAGTTTCTCTCCCAAACTGGAACTTCTCACATCTTTTACACAAATCACCGTAGACAAACCAAATGTCACGTGTGCAACAATCAATGCCTTTTGCCACTCGCTCACAGGCTTATGTTCTGTGTCTCACAGGTGCATGGTTACCATGGTTACCCTAAGGAGAAGAATGAGTCAGCACTATTAAAACCTCACCTGTAGAGAGCAAGTCACCCCCAAATAACTTTTTTTTGCTGATAAACTAAATAAACGAGTGTCTAATCGTGCTGCAGACACGTGTCGTCAATAATTTGGCACTTCAGTGCATTTTAGTTAAAATTTAAATATTCTGCCTAAAACTGGCAGAGTTGTGCCGTTGTCAGGTAAAAACTCTGCACTGTATTTGAATTTAAATCTGCCACCGCTATTGGCTAAGAGGTATGCTATGATGTAAACTGGTACATTATGATGTCACAATGCTGTCGTGAGCCTGTGTGTGTGTTTATTTGTTAGCGGCTCCGCCCTCTCGGTCTGCCAGGCAACAGCATGTGTTGCATTTTTCAAACATGAAGTGGGAGTGGAGTTAGACTCTGGTAGGGGTTGACTTGCTATATGTTTGCATATAATAATAGTAATAAGAGAAATAAAAATAGTAATAATAATAATAATAATAGTAATAAGAGTAATAATAATAGTAGTAGTAAAAGTAATAGTAATAATAATAATAATAATAATAGTAATAATAATAGTAGTAGTAAAAATAATAGTAATAATAATTATAATAATAGTTATAAGAGTAATAATATTAATAATAGTAATAATAATTATAATAATAGTTATAAGAGTAATAATATTAATAATAGTAATAATAATCATAGTAATAGCAATAATGATAATAATAATAATAATAGTAATAATAAGAGTAATAATAATAGTAGTAGTAAAAGTAATAGTAATAATAATAATAATAATAATAGTAGTAGTAAAAATAATAGTAATAATAATTATAATAATAGTTATAAGAGTAATAATATTAATAATAGTAATAATAATAATAGTAATAATAATCATAGTAATAGCAATAATGATAATAATAATAATAGTAATAATAATAATCATAGTAATAGCAATAATAATAATAATAGTAATAGTAATAATAATAATAATAGTAATAATAATAATCATAGTAATATTAATAATAATTATAATAATAGTAATAATAATAATCATAGTAATAGTAATAATAATAATAATAATAGTAATAATAATAGTAATAATAATAATAATAATAGTAATAATAATAGTAATAATAATAATCATAGTAATAGCAATAATAATAATAATAATAGTGATAATAATAGTAATAATAATAATCATAGTAATAGCAATAATAATAATAATAATAGTAATAATAAGAGTAATAATAATAGTAGTAGTAAAAGTAATAGTAATAATAATAATAATAATAGTAATAATAATAATCATAGTAATAGCAATAATAATAATAATAGTAATAATAATAATCATAGTAATAGCATTAATAATAATAATAATAATAATAGTAGTAATAATAATAATAATAATAATAATATTAATAATAAAGGCGGAACTGAGATGTGAAGGTTTTTAATGACCAGAAAATCAAAAAGTTCTCAATAGAAAACAATAAATCAGTAAATCACAGCCAGAATAAACAACCAGCAGTAAAAAGTGTTTTTAGTCACGCAGGTTTTACTTTTTGGGGTTGTTTCTGAAGGAATTAGTTGTTTTCCTACTTTCCCAGAGTCTCTGAGTCAGAAGTACCTTGAGACAAAGTTTGTTTCTGTCCTCGTTACGGATGTGAGGCGAATCCTGCAGCAGCAGCCTCTAACGGACTCTTTGTACCGTTTTAGGTGCCACACAAAGTTATCTTGTTCTGCTACAGAGCTCCATTTGTGACAAACTCAAACTTTTCAACCAAGTTGGAGAAAAGCCTCTTTGATAGCGGAATCCTGAGCGCCGAGCTTCCCTTCCTCAGACCAGGTGGGCACCATTGAAAGGGAAAGTTTTGGGCTGTAACTCATGAAGACATGCTGGCTGCTGACGGAGGGACTTTTCCCAGACACTGAGCTCCTTTGCTGTTGCGTTTTCAGCTCATGAATAATTCGTCAGCGCCGCTTGTCTCTGTCCTTGTTGTTGTTTTTGTCGCCGGCAGTGTCACTCCTGCCTGAGAGCGACGGAGGAGACAGAGGACTCTTTGCACTCGTCTCGCCTCTGCACTTCCTGTCTCAGTTACAGGCAGCAGATGTGCATTGTGATGGCAGATGGAGAGGAACCCTCTGCCGGT
>NC_091755.1:44461358-44466358 GCF_043380555.1 Nothobranchius furzeri | reverse complement strand
ATGTATATATATGTATACATATATATGTATATATGTACATATGTATAAATATATATGTACATATATATGTAGATATATACATGTATATATATATATATACATATATATGTATATATATGTATATATGTACATATGTATAAATATATATGTACATATATACATATATATATACATATGTATGTATACATACATGTATATATACATACATATGTATACATACATATATATGTACATATATACATATATATGTATATATGTACATATATATGTATATATATATATTCATATATATGTACATATACAGTGGGGCAAAAAAGTATTTAGTCAGCCACCGATTGTGCAAGTTCTCCCACTTAAAATGATGACAGAGGTCAGTAATTTTCATCATAGGTACACTTCAACTGTGAGAGACAGAATGTGAAAAAAAATCCATGAATTCACATGGCAGGATTTTTAAAGAATTTATTTGTAAATCAGAGTGGAAAATAAGTATTTGGTCACTTCAAACAAGGAAAATCTCTGGCTCTCACAGACCTGTAACGTCTTCTTTAAGAAGCTTTTCTGTCCTCCACTCGTTACCTGTATTAATGGCACCTGTTTGACTCATTATCTGTATAAAAGACACCTGTCCACAGCCTCAAACAGTCAGACTCCAAACTCCACTATGGCCAAGACCAAAGAGCTTTCCAAGGACACCAGGAAAAGAATTGTAGGCCTGCACCAGACTGGGAAGAGTGAATCTACAATAGGCAAGCAGCTTGGTGTGAAAAAATCAACTGTGGGAGCAATTATCAGAAAATAGAAGACATACAAGACCACTGATAATCTCCCTCGATCTGGGGCTCCACGCAAGATCTCATCCCGTGGGGTCAAAATGATCACGAGAACGGTGAGCAAGAATCCCAGAACCACACGGGGGGACCTGGTGAATGACCTGCAGAGAGCTGGGACCACAGTAACAAAGGTCACCATCAGTAACACTACAACGGCAGGGAATCAAATCCTGCAGTGCCAGACGTGTTCCGCTGCTGAAGCCAGTGCATGTCCAGGCCCGTCTGAAGTTTGCCAGAGAGCACATGGATGATACAGCAGAGGATTGGGAGAATGTCATGTGGTTAGATGAAACCAAAGTAGAACTTTTGGTATAAATGCAACTCGTCGTGTTTGGAGGAAGAAGAATACTGAGTTGCATCCCAAGAACACCATACCTACTGTGAAGCATGGGGGTGGGAACATCATGCTTTGGGACTGTTTTTCTGCTAAGGGGACAGGACGACTGATCCGTGTTAAGGACAGAATGAATGGGGCCATGTATCGTGAGATTCTGAGCCAAAACCTCCTTCCATCAGTGAGAGCTTTGAAGATGAAACGTGGCTGGGTCTTCCAACACGACAATGATCCCAAACACACCGCCCGGGCAACAAAGGAGTGGCTCCGTAAGAAGCATTTGAAAGTCCTGGAGTGGCCTAGCCAGTCTCCAGACCTCAACCCCATAGTAAATCTGTGGAGGGAGTTGAAAGTCCATGTTGCTCGGCGACAGCCCCAAAACATCACTGCTTTCGAGAAGATCTGCATGGAGGAATGGGCCAAAATACCAGCTACTGTGTGTGCCAACCTGGTAAAGACCTATAGTAATCGTCTGACCTCTGTTATTGCCAACAAAGGTTATGTTACAAAGTACTGAGTTGAATTTTTGTTATTGACCAAATACTTATTTTCCACCCTGATTTACAAATAAATTCTTTAAAAATCCTGCCATGTGAATTCATGGATTTTTTTTCACATTCTGTCTCTCACAGTTGAAGTGTACCTATGATGTAAATTACTGACCTCTGTCATTATTTTAAGTGGGAGAACTTGCACAATCGGTGGCTGACTAAATACTTTTTCGCCCCACTGTATATATATATATATTCATATATATGTACATATATATGAATATATATATGTACATATATACATATATATATACATATGTATGTATACATACATGTATATATACATACATATGTATACATACATATATATGTACATATATACATATATATGTATATATGTACATATATATGTATATATATATATATATATTCATATATATGTACATATATATGAATATATATATGTACATATATACATATATATATATACATATGTATGTATACATACATGTATATATACATACGTATGTATACATACATATATATGTACATATATACATATGTATATATGTACATATATATGTATATAAATATTCATATATGTGTACATATATATGTATATATATATTCATATATATGTACATATATATGAATATATATATGTACATATATATGTATATGTATGTACATACATATACATATATATGTATGTATGTACATATATATGTATATACATATATATATATACATACATATATGTATATATATATATGTATGTATATATGTACGTTTATATGTACATATATATATGTTCATGTATATATATGTATGTATATATGTACGTTTTTATGTACATATATATATATATGTTCATGTATATATATGTATATATGTACATATATACATATATATGTACATATATACATATATGTATACATTTATATGTATACATATGTTTATGTATTTAGCTGACTCTTTAGTCCAAAGCGACTTACAAGTGATAATCGGCATTTTGCCCTTGAGGCTAACAACAGAGAGACAGTTTGATATTCGTGCAGAGACCTTGTGGTCGTCCGGTGGAAATGACAGAGTTAGGTGTCATCTTCATAGCAGTGGTCGGAGAAGCCATGTGATCGAATGATCTTACCCAGTGAGGTGGTGTATATGGCAAAGAGAAGAGGTCCTAGTACAGAGCCCTGGGGGACTCCTGTGGCAAGATGGTGCACTGTAGAGGATTGTCCAAGCCAAGATACACTGAATGATCGTCCTGTGAGGTAAGATTCAAACCAGGCGTGTGCTTTCTCTGTGATGCCCATGCTAGAGTGTGTGGACAAAAGGAAGCCATGGTTGACCGTGTCAAATGCTGCCGATAAGTCGAACAGGAAAAGCACTGAGGACTTGCCAGTCGCTCTAGCTTCTTTTAAGGATTCAGTCACTGCTAACAGAGCAGTTTCAGTGGAGTGGCCCTTTTGAACCCAGACTGGTTAGGGTCAAGCAGACAGTTTTGTGAGAGGTATTCTGTGATCTGCTTGAAAGCCACCCTTTCAATGATTTTGGACAGAAAAGGGAGGAGAGAGATAGGTCGGTAGTTCTCCACATGATTTGGAGGAAGAGATGGCTTTTTAGCAGCGGTTTAACCTGAGCATGCTTGAGAGAGGAGGGAAATGTACCAGATGTCAGTGAAGCGTTGATCACATGTGTGACTGCTGCGGCTACTGTAGGAGCAATAGCTTGGAGCAGCTTAGTCAGAATGGGGTCCAGTGGGCATGTAGTAGGGCGGCTGCACGTGGGAAGCTTGGACACACAGTTCTCAGTGAGAGGGGAACAAGAGGAAAATGAAGCAGCAGGGCCTGAGATGGTTGGGCTAGAAGGAGTTCGTGGTAGCGAATGTTCAGGAGTGGCCAGTTGAGTAAACTGTTTGTTTATAGCTGCCACTTTGTCAGTGAAGAATGAGGCAAAGGTGTCAGCTTGTTGGTAGGAGGTGGAGACGGAGGGGTGAGCAGAGTTTTGAATGTTGAAAATAGTTTCTGAGAGTCAGTAGAGCTGAGAATTTTGTCAGTGTAGAAATCTTTCTTTGCATCAGTGATGCTGGCAGAGAATGAGGCAAAGGAGTCAGCTGATAGATTGTTGGGTAGGAGGTGGAGAGCCTCCTACCAACATCAAACACATACAAAACAAAGTTTCCTTTGAAAGCTTGTGAGACGTGTGGTCGCAGGATGAAAAAGCAGTCGGGTGTTTAGTATAAAACCCTAAATGCTTCACACACTCCACGGACACCAGAGCAGCAGGGCGTCTTTAGCTGACCGCTTCTCTTGTCTTCGGTCTCCACGCTGATGTCCTGGATCTGAGGATATCAGAGACACTAGGGTCACACATCCACCTCTCACACCTCCACACACACACACACACACACACATATATATATATATGTGTGTGTGTGTGTGTGTGTGTGTACATGTACATGAATGTTTATGATATTTTAATGTTAGTAAATAATGATATTTAATAACATTAATCAGCTGTTTAATGTTAGTAAATAATGATATTTAATAACATTAATCAGCTGTTTAATGTTAGTAAATAATGATATTTAATAACATTAAACAGCTGTTTAATGACACTTTGAGTGGACGAGGAAGTCTTTGGCCTTTCCTCTCTCACTGAAGAGCATCAGCTTGTTGTTGTTTTGATCATTTCCTCTCTACTCCTTGTTACCACGGCGGTGTGTTAGTTCCAACTTATTTTCTTCTTAGAACGGGTTTTTTCTCCCTAAAGGACTCATTAGCCTTGTTGCAACCGCAGCGCCAGACAGGTTTACTCATCATGTATGCCATAACCTTTCCTCCAGAACGCTGCTGTTTGTGTTCATCCAGAAGAGACGATGGAGCGGTTGGACTCGGTTCTGTACATCACACAGGTGTAAACACGATCAGACACTCCAACCTGCTGGGAGACGGCAGCTCTCTGAAGGCCGTCCAGACCGTAGCTCGCTGAACGCTGTACATGTGGACGCACGCAGTCGTCGGTGTTCAGGAAGACGTGAAAACGTCCGTCTGGAGCTTCTCCAGCCTTTGTTGGGACTTTTCAGCACCGTGAATAAAGCCAAAGCAGAATTTGCCACCAGATGTGAAAAGTGGTGAAAAGGAATGTTTTCCTTCCTTTCACCGTCTGCATCAGTGATGGTTTTAATCTTTCTTTTTGTTCTGCAGAACTGATTAATGACCTTCACGATCAGAAGAAAAACCTGTCCTTGTCCTCTCAGTTGATCCATTTCTGCATTTCCTCCTTCATTTCATCATGTAGGAGTGAACGCAGAGCCGCAGCAGCTCAGAGGCCCTCAGT
>NC_091755.1:44443858-44456358 GCF_043380555.1 Nothobranchius furzeri | reverse complement strand
CTCCAGAACGATGGAATGAGCTTCCATCACACATTCAGCAGTCCTCTTGTGTGGCGGTTTTCAAATCCAAGCTGAAGACTCGTTTTTATGAACTGGATTTCAATTTCTATTCAATTCAGTTTATTTCTAAAGCGCTAAATATCGACAAGCGTCGTGTCAAGGACCTTCACACAGTAGACAACACAGGTCAGGTCATTAAGCCAATCAGTAACAAGTTTCCTATATAAGGAACCCAGCAGGTCACATAGAGTCACTGACTCGATGCGACCTGCTGGTCGCACGCACACACACACACACACACACACACACACACACACGCACGCACGCACGCACGCACGCACGCACACACGCACGCACACACACACACACACACACACGTTACGTTGTGATTTCTTAGTAAATATTCTATTAGGTGAGAGATAAACTTTATTGTATTTATCCTAGTGGATCTATAATTAAACGGGTAAACTAGTAGTAGCACATTCAACATCAAAGAGAGTAAAAAGTTATTATCAGGAGAGGGAGAATGTTTTAGTGGTTAGCAGCAGTGTGCTAGACGATGGCCCCCTCCATGAGGCTAATCCGTGAGTGATTGAGTGAGCTGCTCTTTTAGTCTCATGTTTAGTGTTTTTCTTTGGTTGTTTTATTAGTTTTAGTGTATTTTATGTGTTATGTTTTTACTTTTGTCTGTGAAGCACTTTGGTGGCATGGAAGTGTCTGTCAGGTGCTTTATAAATAAAGTTTGACCTCCTGGGTAACAGAAATCATAACAGCACAGATAGGATGGAGCTCTTTAGATATGAAGAAGAGATCCTCTGTGAGCTCCTACAGGCTCTGATGCTCCACCCTGGAGCCGAGCAGCAAGGATCCTCTGAGCAGATGTACTGATTTGGTGAGCAGAGACAGGATCTGGTATCGCTCTAATCATGGACAAACCAGAAGCTCTTTGGGGATCTGTCGGCGAAAAGGGCCAATCGAGCGGAGCTCAGCCTCATCTGAAATTCATCCTGAGTCTGTATGAATTATGAATTGAACTCTGCGGTTGAAAGAGAAACATCATTTACATAACGCCTCTGACCAGCCTGGTGTCTTATGTGTGGTTGGCACGGCGTTCTACGACACACCGCTGTTCACTCTCGTCTCCGGCCTCGTCCTTAGGATCAGAGCAACGAGCAGAAAGAAGACACACAACGTAATGATGTGTGTATACGTGTGTGTGTGTGTGTATATATATACGTGTGTGTGTGTGTGATTCTGTTGGAGCTGCTCATCCTTGTTGATTCATGCTAGTCAGCAGGAGGGGCTGCTCCCTCTGGGCAGCGTTATGAGTAAAGGTATTTCTCTCTCTCTCTCTCTCTCTCTCTCTCTCTCTCTCTCTCTCTCTCTCTCTCTCTCTCTCACACACACACACACACACCCACTGTTTACAATTTGAAATGGGATCGTGGAGGGGAGGGGGTCCACACCACTTCTGTAACCCATCCTCTTCTTCTTCTTTCTCTCCCTCTGTCTTGTCAACCTTTTCAAAAAGCATCTACATTCTCACACCAGGCTGAAGGGGCATCTTGTCACGTTGCTATGCTACCTGAATGTCAAGCAGAATGTCAGAGTGATGGGGAGTGAGACAACACACACACACACACACACACACACTCACACACACACACACACACACACACACACACACACACACACACACTCACACACACACACACACACACACACACACACACACACACACACACACACACACACACACACACACACACACACACACACACACACACACACATTAGACAGCAACATAAAGGTAACGTCCAATACAACATGGAGGTTTTGGTTCAACAACCAGTAAAACAAGCTCATGATGAATAATATCTGATCTGATTCATTCGGCTGTTTGAGGCGTCTGAGTTTGGAAATTCTGACCAGATTGATAAGCTAACAGCTAGCCAACGATTTCCCACTATATGGATATTTACACAGACTGTTACCATTGTTTTAATCAGAAAGTAGCAGCAGAGCTAGCTAGCTAGCTTCAACCCCATCAACAAGGAAAAATGTTGACATGGCTCACCCACTGCTCCGCGGGGGGGGGGGGGGGCAGGTTGAAGCCAGAAATGAGGAAAAAAGTGGAGCCGAGGGTGGGGCTGTTACGTTCGGAACAGGGTTGGAACAATTAAACCAATGTAACTGCTAGCTAAATTAGCTAACCCAGACGCTAAGAAGGGCCGCAGGGACCACAGGGAGCCCACTCAGTCATGCTGGTCGCCTGTGGAGATGGAAAATGGATGAAATGAAATGAAAACTAGATAAGTTGACAGAGGATATCGGGCTTCTCTGGTCCACCGCGGTCGAAGATCCGCGAGTCTGTCGGTGTTGACACACGCAGTTCTGGGAGCAATGACTCGCCTCACTGCTTTGTGTCATGCTCCCGATGTGTCCACAACGGTGGACTTATGGATCTTTCACCGCGGTCAACCAGCGAAGTCCGATGGCCTCCACTGTCCTCGGTCAGATACCCAGCAGCCACACCAACACGTCATATTTACACCGATGTCAACCCATCTGAGACCAAGCGGTGTTATGGTAAACACAGAATTTCCCCATTCGACCAGCAACTGTTAGCAAGTAAAATGTGGGTGAGCGACTCAAAAGTGAAGCAGCATCAACTTAAGCCTAGTTTATACGTCTCCACCAGGCAGAGACGCGGACGGAGACGTCTTGTCCTCACACGTCCACCAATAAAACTCTTGCTGCGTCTTTTCACTCCTCCAGTCACGGGGAATGAAACGTTCACAGTTTAGAGTTTCTCCACGAGGTATTCTTCAAGCTGCTCCGTGTCTGCCGCTAGATGTCCTCGTCTCTCTTTCTGCTTCTGAGGGCGCGATGGCGGCGCGGTGGACGGCAGCGGCGTCCTGACCAATCACAAGCTTGTGTTATCCGTCTCGATGCATGGATGTTTAGAAAAGAGAGCTCGACTCCGTCCGTCCTCACGAGCCTGTCGGAGAGCCCTCAAAAGGACGGATAATGATGTTGCGTGCGTCCGCCCCGACGCAGACGGAGACGCATAAATTAGACTTAAAAGAGCTGTTGTGTTTCTGTGGTCTCCTTCAGAAATCCACAAATGACCAGCATGACTACAGCCTCGCGTCGGAGCGCTCCGCACGTCGGCTGTCCTGGGTAACGGGAACAGCCTGCTTCCTGCTCTAGCGACAGGTGAAGCTGGGCACCTGCTCGAGGTTCTGATGCAGCCCCACTAACATGTGTGACCAAGCAGGTAAATGACACAGCACTTGAATTTAATTGAACTGAATTGTGAAGTCTGGGTTGCAAAATTCAATTCAATTCAATTCAAGTTTATTTATAAAGCGCCAAATCACGACAAGAGTCGTCTCTAAACATTACAACACAGGTCAGGTCATTAAACCAGTCAGTAACAAGTTTCCTATATAAGGAACCCAGCAGGTCGCATCAAGTCACTGACTAGTGTCAGAGTCTTTACAGCAATCCTCATACTAAGCAAGCATGCAGCGACAGTGGAGAGGAAAACTCCCTTTTAACAGGAAGAAACCTCCAGAGAATCCTGGCTCAGTATAGAGCTCCGGGAGTTGACGTCACTTCTCCCGGCATGCAACAGTTCAAATCGAAACGGCGCCATATTGGCAGGCAGAAGCCGGCAGCTGGACTATTTGTTATTGTCAGAAAACTCAATCAGACAGGAAATATGGTAGATTCCTGTTGTGTCCCAGGATGCAGAACAGACGCGGACGACATAAGGAATGAACCATCTACAGGATTCCCCAAGATCCGGAGCGCCGCAAACGTTGGATCATTGTAATAAAACGCGCTAGTGACCGCGCTAAAATGAAGCTGTGGGATCCCGAGAGTAAAGGATTTCGCTTATGCAGCGACCGCTTCATATCAGGTACTTAAACCAACGTTTCCTCAACTGTGTGTGGTATTTATTTTAAATGCTTTTATTATGATTCTTAGTGGGCTTCCTAAACTTATTTAGGCGTGGCTTTTTCTGTCTTATTACTCATAGCAACAAGTAAACGTCACGTAAAACGTTGCCTCGTGAGTTCTGCGTGCTGCCGTTTACGTGTTTTATGATCACAGCAATTAACCGACTAAGCTGTATTTAATTTTTAAGCAATGGTTGATCAATTGTCAGATCACACATAAAAAGCACTTTGGGTTGCTGTTATTTGTCTCACCGAGACAGATCTCAGACAGATCCTGAGACGCTCCTGCCTGACACGGAAAACAATCAGACTAGTGATTTCTCTTGGCGTTCAGTTTATACATTCAAACAGCACAGCACTCTATTTAAACTACTTACATGTAAATCTGTTATTTGTCCATCCATTTTCATCCGCTTATCCGGAGTCGGGTTGCGGGGGCAGTAGCGTCGAGAGTCCCAGACTTCCCTCTCCCCAGCCGCCGGAGCCAGCTCCTCCGGGGGAATCCCAAGGGGTTCCCCGACCAGGTCCGGTAAGAAGTCCGCTCCGACAGCTTCTGGCGTTTTAAAAAGTATCCCAGGGGCACGGTAAGGGTCGGAGATGTTTAGTCTATTTAATTTCTGACTATATAAAACGATTTCTTCGGTTTTAAAGTTTGAAGTAAACTCAGACGAAGTAAAATCCAAGCTGATCCCGTTCACGTTCATGGTTAAGATCCGTGTTTGTTTAGCTTCCTTTACCTGCCAATATGGCGTCTACTAACTGAGAGTCACGTGGGGTCCGGAGCTCTATAAGCAGCCATCCTCCACGACTCACTGGGGATGGAGAAGACACACACACACGCACACACACACACACCCACGCACACACACACGCACACACACACGCACACACACACACACTCACACACACACACACACACACACACACACACACACACGCACGCACACACACACACACACACACACACACGCACACACACACACACACACGCACACACGCACACACACACACACCCACGCACACACACACACACACACACACACACACACACACACACACACACTCACGCACACACACACGCACACACACACACACTCACACACACACACACACACACACACACACACACACACACCCACGCACACACACACGCACACACACACGCACACACACGCACACACACACACACACACACACACGCACGCACACACACACACACACACACACGCACACACACACACACACACACACGCACACACACACACACCCACGCACACACACACGCACACACACACGCACACACACGCACACACACACACACACACACACACACGCACACACACACACACCCACGCACACACACACACACACACACACACACACACACACACACACACACACGCACGCACACACACACACACACACACACACACACACACACACACACACACCATGTAGTGTTTCTATGGTAACATTGTGATTTCTTAGTAAATATTCTATGTGGTGAGAGATAAACTGTATTGTATGTATCCTAGTGGATCTATACTTAAACGGGTAAACTAGTAGTAGCACAGTTTAGCCGTGTGGTTTGATAAGCTAAACTTCATTGAGTATAAAACCATCCGATGTCGGTGTGCAGAGTCTACGATACCCGTGTCTGTGTCTCTTCTGGCGGTTCGGAGGAAAGGCAGCCCGAGTGGTGAGTCACCAGACATCAAAACCACGAGAACCCACAGTCGTAGCTTCCTTTGAATTCAGCTTTCACCATCCATGAGATGCACCCAGGGTCTGCAGGCTAGACGTTCCTCGTCTGAGGCGGTTCGGTGGCTTTTAACCAGAGCCGTCGTGTCTGAAATCACTCGCGAGCGTCGCAGAGAGGCTTTGACCTTGAGGTCAAAAGAGAAGATGGTCTCAATATGCTTGTCCACCCATTGGCCTTATCAAGTGAACCGCGAAGCTGGCTAGACCAGGAAGTGCTCTAGCCTTTATAAACTTTATTGTTTGTTAACTTAGACGAATCAGTTGAAGAGGCGTTACCAAAGTACCTCACACCTTCACTCAGACCCTCAGAGGGTTAGTCTCAGTGTGAAGTGAATGTGAAACCTTCATATTAACCACATGATGTGTGAGTGCACTGATGGATGAACTGGTTCAATCAACGAACACTGATCTGGTGCAGTGTAAGACCTGAAATGAACCGTTGCAGGAAAAATATGTGAATGCATCGTTGATTAATGCACACATTATTCTCTCACTCTGGGATCAACCAGAGATGATTGTGTGACGCTTGTGCAGTTATCACCTTTTAAGAAGTCATTTCTGATTTAAGGAAGATGAACTTTTGCTCCTGCCAACACGCGCTAGGTAGGAACCATCGTGTCTCCTCTATGGTGACGAGGCCTTGTTCAGTGCTTCCTGTTGGGAGGCCAGACAGACGGGGTGTTTACGTCTGCAGGGTAAAAAGTTCATTTCTGCTCATTTTTGATGTAAATACTTACAAGCTTATTTCACCCACATTAATACAGAACCCTTCGTGTTTTTTCCTAAAGTCAGCTCGTAGGTGTTCAGACGTCCGTGTACCTGAGCGCTGGCAGGCCGGGGTAAAACTCACCTGCCACCAGAGCCTCCACGGCTCCAGCCGCGGCGGTAAATCGGACAGAAACGGGACTGGATTGAAAACTGACTCGGCTGTGTCTGTGACGTCTTCCTCTGATGCCAAACTAATCATCAGCTCCTTTCTCTCCTCATGGACGAGATGTGAAATGAGGTTTTCGATGTGGTCTCAGCCGCTGCGGTTTGCTGTGGCGGGACGGGGATGCGTCTCTCTGCAGCATCAAGGATCTGATTTTCTGCTCTGGATTATTCTCTAATGAATATAAGCTTTTGGATCTGGAGACGGGCAGCCAGCTAATGGCTTTGTTAGTTTGTGGAGGAGCATGCCACACTCATTACTGCTTTCAGCACTGTGATTAACTTGATTTGCAGGGCAGAGAAGATGATGTGCTCTGATATATAAAAATGCATGCATGCCTGTAATGTAATTATCTGATTTAATAAGTTATTAAAACAGTTTGTGGCTCGGCTGAAAACACTAAAACTACGGTGATCATGCTGTGATCTACTTTAATTTTATTTCTGACGGGAACGTGATGTTACAGCGGGGCTAACAGGGTCACCGGGGTGGAAAACAGACAGATGTTAGGATGCTCTTTCTGACTCTTTCAACCAGCCTCCGTAAGGTTTCTCATTATTCCTTTACAGGTCATTTTTACAGCGTCTCTGCTTTACTAGACTGCCAATAAAGGAAGAGGGGGAGAATAATGGAGGGAGATAAAGGATTTCAGCTCACACAGCCTCAAGGACATCACATGTTGTATCATTATTCCAGGAAACAATTTTTTTAAGTGCTGAAAGTGAGAATGTCAGAAGAAAAAGCTCTTGAGAAATCTCTGAAGCGTTTGGCAACAATGGGAGTTTTCTGGGCCGATGGTTTGTGGGTAAAACCAAACACGAGGAGGTGAGTGTAGGAGCTGACGGAGGCTCTCAGAGGAAAGATGGAGCTCTTCTTAACCATCCGAGTGTTGCTGTTTTGTGTCTGAAGACCAACAGCTTCTTCAGCTTTCCACCCAGATGAAACCTCGATGTGGGTTTGGGCTCTTCTCTTTTCATCTTTTGATAAATGTCTGAGGGAGGTCCCTAAATGTCGCCTTAATGGTGTCACCGCTGTGATTACCAGTCGTCCCGGCTCCCACCTCGACCTCGAGGCTGCCAACAGAAACGCTTCCTGAGTTTCTAGTCATTAGGAGAGTTGAGTGTGAAGAGGACAGCTGTGGACATCTGTCTTTAAGCTTGGATACCTGGATCCCAGACCAGGATGGTGGTCAAAGATGGAGCCGACAGAGACATCAAACGGGAATATGATGGTGCAGAAATATCTGGTTAATATTAGCTCAGAAACAGTTTTACCCAGAACGTTGTGAAACATCAGTCATGGACAGACCAGAAAGGTTCATAGTTGCATCATCGAACCAGATGAAGGGAGTACGGCCATCCCCGATGAAGCTGGTAGCAGAAGTTTGTTTGAGAAAGCATCAGCTGTAGTGGGAACGTATCTGCAGCCTCAGGAGTTTAAATCCTGATTAAATGAAGGTTTAATTAAAGACCTTTAAAAAAAGCATCACGCCGGCTGCCTCTCATGTCTCTGAAACCAGATGATTTTTTTATTCAGAGGTGACGTCAGGATGCTATGCCGGGTGAGGGCAGACCGGGGATAGCGAGTATCCTGAAGACAGACTTGTGGTCGCGCCCACCAGGTGGCAGAAGGCAGTCCAGATGCGGGACGTGAATTGAGGTCCGCGGTCAGAGACCAGGTCTGTTGGGAATCTGTGGAGCCTAACTACGTGCTCAAGGACCAGTTCAGCCGTGCGTTTGGCGGTGGGTAGTCCCGGGAGGGCCACCAGGTGCACTGCTTTCGAGAAGCAGTCAATGATAGTCAATATGGTGTCCAGGTCAGCAGTTGGTAGGCCGGTTACAAAATCCAGTCCTATGTGGGACCATAGCAGCTTGGGGACTGGTAAAGGCTGAAGGGTCCCGCATGGCGGTGAGGGTAGGGACTTGGACCTTGCACAGACCTCACAGGCCTTCTTGAACTCTTTGTTGTCCTTAGCCATGGAGGGCCACCAGAGGGTGCGTTGGAGGAACCGCAGGGCGTGGGTGAAGCCTGGATGGCCGGACAGGCAGGAGTAGTGTCCCCAAGTCAGGGCTGCCTTGCGGCAGGCAGCGGGGACGTAGAGGCATCCGCGAGGTGTGTTAAGGGGTGATGGGTCTGTGGCGACGGAGGCCTAGATGAAGGCCTCCAGGGGCCAGGTAGCGATTAGCAGGGAGAATGGGCTCCGGGTCCAAGGGTCGAGGAGAGGGCAAGGATCGTCTAGACAGGGCATCTGCCTTGAGGTTTTTGGAACCAGATTGGTAGACTATGGTGAAATCGTAGGGCTCGAAGAAGACGGCCCACTGGGCCTGGCAGGGATTCGCCTGCTTGGCGAAGATGGATTAGGTTGTGGTGGTCGGTCCAGACCAGGAAGGGTTCCGTTGCACCCAGCAGCCACTGACACCATTTCTCCGGGGCCCATTTCACTGCCATAAACTTGCGGTCTCTAATCCCATAGCGTTGTTGTGTGGGGATAAACTTCCTGAAGAAGAAGGTGCAGAGGTGCAGTTTCTGATCGGTTCCCCTTTGGGACAGGATGGACCCGAAGCCCACGTCCGACACGTCTACATCCACCACAAAGGGAGTGGAGAAGTCAGGATGGCGGAGGACCGGGGCCGTGCTGAAGTGACGCACCGACGTCCGGAAGGCTGCCACAGCGCCCGGGGTCGGAAAGGGCGTGGTTGGCCTTGGTCTTTGGTGAGTGCTGTGAGTGGGCCAGCCACCTTCATATAGTCTCTGATGAACCGTCGGTTAAAGTTGGCAAAGCGGGAGCTGTTTCAGGGTGGTTGATGGGGACCATTAAGAGACGGCTCAAACCTTCTGGGGTTCCATGGATAGGCCGGACGAGGAGATGATGAAGCCCAGAAAGGAAGTGGTGGTTTGGTGGAATGAGCACTTCTCCAGCTTTCAATAGAGGCGGTTCTGCAAGAGATGGGTGAGGACCGCTCGGACGTGTTGCACGTGCTCAGCCTCTTAGTGGGAGTAGTAGACGGACACCCACCAGCCTAGCATGTCATAGAGGGTGTTGTTGATGAGCCGTTGGAAAGCCGCGGGACTGTTGCAGAGCCCAAATGGCATAACCAGGTATTCCCAATGCCGTTGGGTGTAATGAAGGCAGTCTTCCATTCGTCCCCCTCGTGGATGCGGACTAGAGTGAATGCATTCCGGAGATCCAATTTGGTGAAGACGGAGGCCTGTGTTACCGCGTCCAGGACAGTGTTCATGAGTGGCAAGGGGTGCCTGTCCTTGATGGTGATACGGTTCAGACCCCTGTAGTCGACGCAAGGGCATAGTCCACCATCTTTCTTCTTGATGAAATGGCACCCTTTTATTTGGCGCAGCTTTTAAGCCCCTATGTTCCGGTGCGAACCTCGAGGTCCTCTGACCTCCTCCAGCTCACTATAGGGCACGTGGCAAACGGGCTTTTTCAGTTTGTGCACCTAAGCTTTGGAACCAACTCCCCCTAACGGTCTGACTTGCCCCCTCCCTTCCAACTTTTAAAGTACGTCTCTGAAGACATATTTTTATTCCCTGGCTTACCCAGCTGAGATTGTTTAACCCTTACGTTTGTCTGTTATTTTAGTTTTTTTTTAAAACTTATTTTTAACGTCTTATGACACCGCCGTTTTCTAGTTTGGTGTCCTATTGTCTTGTACAGCACTTTGGTTGGCGTAGTCACTGTTTAAACGTGCTTTATAAATAAAGAATGATGATGATGATGATGATGATGATGATGATGATAAAGAAGAACCCCGCAGCTCCAGGGGAGGAGGAGGGCCGAATGAACCCCTGTTGTAGAGCCTCCTGGATGTATTGATCCATAGCTTGGGTCTCCGTGGGGGACAGAGAGAATAGGAACCCCCTAGGGGGAACGGTGCCCGGCTGGAGATCAATCTTCAGGTCACATGGTCAGTGTGGAGGCAGGACGGTGGTGGGTTGCTTGGAGAAGACCCGGGCAATGGTATGGTAATGGCTTGGGACCCTGGCCGAGGTCAGGGAGTTCATCTCCAGGGCTCCCAGGAGGTGGAGACATGAAGGTGCGGCTGTGGCAATGTTGGCCCCAGTCCAAAAAGCGACCTGAAGACCAGGAGATCTGGGGCCTGTGGGCCCGGAGCCAGGGGTGGCCCAAAATGAGGGGTGTGACCGGGGCTGTGATCAGGAGGTAGCTGAGCCTCTCACCCTGGGGACCCACACTCATCTGGACCTCAGGGGTGCAGTGACGGATGGGGAAGTGTTGGAGTGGTTGGCCGTCCACTGTTGTGATCAGAACAGGCTGGTCCAGGGGTTCATATGGAGTTGTAGGTCAGCAGCGAGTCGCCGGTCCATGAAGTTGCCGACTGTGCCTGAGTCCAGCAGGACCAAAGTGACAAAGACAAACGTATTTTTCATGTCCTGAATGTAGCGCGCCACAAAGGGCTTCATGAAAAAAAGAACGTAGTGAAAGAAGACGGCAGAAGCGGATCAGTAATCTACGGCTTAAAACAGGAGCTGAAACTTTCAATGCTGGAGCTTACAGCGATCGCTTTCTAACAGCTAAGGGATCACCGAGTGTTTCATTAAACAGTTGCTTGGAAACAGCCGTAAAAACCACAGGTTAACAGTTTTATACGGTTTTCACGTGTCCTCATTGCAAATGGCGTTCAGAGTGCTAATGTTTTTAGCAGTTAGCTTAGTGTTGTAGCATGACGTTTATACCTTATTGAAATCAAACAAACCAACCAGAAATTTGGATTTAAAAGGCATAAAAAGTTAATTACAAGTAGATCCTAGCTCGTCGTTAGCATTAGCATTATAATCGTGAGCTGATGAATAAAATAACACAACTCACTACTTACCCAAGCAAAAACAAGAGGACGGTCATTTAAAGCTTCTCCGGATCCCTGGAAGGTTAACAAACCTGAAATAAAACAGCTGCAGGCTTCCAGGCGTGTAAAAGCTGCCGTTTGGTTGACAGCATGATGTGAGGAAGGCAGCACAAGGTAGCTGTTGCTGATCGCTTCAGCGCTGGGTAAATCTTCCACAGTGTGTGAAAAGTGCAACTTTTAAAGCTAATTGGGTCACAACCTAAAAGAAGACGTACTTTATCGCGATATCGTGTCTGTGCCAGCTCGTTTAAAGCCTTAGTAAAGTGCTTTCATCCATCGCGCCGTGTTGTTTCTCTATCTCAGCAAACAGTTCCTGTGCCCATTTGAGTTTTGCACGGCTGCAGACGCCACGTGAGTGAAACCCAGCAGTAGCAACAACACTGGCAGAGCTCCTTCAGCTCTGTTCATTAGAGACAAAACATCCGTGTTGTACCTATTTTACACACCATGAATATTAATGAGACACATCCTGCCCCCAAACTAACTACACCCCCATACCGGACACCTCCCCAGCACATGAGAGCTTTAAAGTGTCCAAAATGCAACATGTTGATTTCCTGTGGCGGCCATCTTGAACTGTAGAGGAGCATCCTGTGTTTTCTCCCTACTGATTTCATCCAAATCTATCCAGCAGATAGACACACTGAGTTAGCCGTGTGTGTGTGTGTGTGTGTGTGTGTGTGTGTGTGTGTGTGTGTGTGTGTGTGTGTGTGTGTGTGTGTGTGTGTGTGTTCAGACTTACCTGGCTCACATGTACGTGTGGATTAAATAACACATCACGTCTCCTGTAGGCTGCTCATCTCGACCCCTACAGCCTTCACACCTGCCTGCTAGGAAGTACACGAAGGTCAGGTGGAGGGTAATGTGTGCGTGTTTGTGTGCACATACAACATCTGCCCTGCATGAATTTGGTTGTGGTTTGGGGACGCACACACAGACACGAGTAGGAACACACGAACA
>NC_091755.1:44436358-44438858 GCF_043380555.1 Nothobranchius furzeri | reverse complement strand
ACAAACGCTGCATCTGCTGCTGACCCCGAACCCGGTTCCCTGTTTCACCACGCTTCTAAAACTCCTGAAACGGAGGCTTTCAGATCAGCTGACTGTAAAAAATGCACCATTGACTCAATTCTTTCAATGCATTTAAAAAAATGAAAAATGGAGCAACATGCAATCAGCTGATGGTATTCTTGTGATTTGTGGAGAAGCACACGGAGAGGAAGCCTTCAGCGGGTAGACCAGTCCTAGTTCCAGTTCCCCTCAGCACCTTTTGATCTTTTGGAAGTCTGTCTCCTCACACCTTCTCACTCCGTACCTGCAGACCCAGCTGGGACGCCTTCCAGCTCAGGAGAGGCCCGACTCAGCTGATTTATTTCTCTTCCGGCGTAACCGGCAGCGTTTACAATCTTTTTTCAGTGTTGAGTGTTTGTAATAAAACATTTACAATAAAAACCTGGAGAAGAGAAAGGTTTGCTCTAAACGAACCCCCAGTTGCTTCTTCTATCACCGTGGGCTCCACGTTACCTGATGGAGAGGATTTGTGGTTTGACAGTATTTTACAGTGTTCCATGTTTTTATAGTGTACTTTTTAAACAGATTTGCCCTAAAAACATTTCCGTTTAGACATGAGTGTAAGTCCCCCGTCCCTGCTGAAGTACCAGGACCAGACCAGTTCTGATCCAAAAGGCATCCAAAGAAGACATATCTCAGATTTTCTGGTGAACCGGCTCATGGTGTCATTCAGTGGTTGGCTTTCATACGGTTATCGGGTCACATGGACAGCATCTCCAACAGATGAGCCCAAAGCATCCTCTCTCCTAGAACCTTCATCAGCTCCATCGATGAGACCCCTAGGTGTTCCCTGGACGACTTGAAGATATGACACCAGAGATCCACAGGAGACCCACCCCCAGGAGGAGCTAGGGAGGCATCTTAACCAAATGCTGAACCACCTCAGCTCCTCTCCACGTGAAGGAGCAGCAGCTCTCCTCGGAGCCCCTCCTCCCACCCCTAAGGCTCGCCCTGCCGAGACTACAGCTGCTTGTTATCATGGTCTTGTTTTTTCTTTACCCAAAGCTCACGAGCGTCAGTGCGGATTGGGATGAAGCTCCAACCATAAGCTGAGAGCTTTGGTGATCATTCCCACTCAGGAATCGATCTGAGTCCGCTGTCAGCAGAGCTGGGATGAAGTCAGCCAGATGTAGGAAAACAGTAACAACCTTGTTGTTGATAACTCCGACACATTCCTGCATCTGAGGCCAACAAGACACAAAAGGGCCAATGGGAAGCCTAAGCCACGCCCATCTACTTCTGGACCACGGGTTCCTGGAAGAAGGATGAAATGAATGCACGTGAACGTGGCTGTAAAAGCTAATCCCGCTTGTTTTGTGCCATGGATTTCACACATGATGTCCATGAATGTTAAAGAACATTTTGATACAGAGAACGCGCTTATTTTCTAACGGGGTAAACACTATTTTAGGTGTTGTGTGGAAGTAAGTCCAGGACTACAAATGCGCTTCACCAGAGTGACGTCATCGACCCAGACACGGAGGAAACTGAGGGAAAAGGCTGTAAGTTCAGCAAACTTCCCACAGGAGGAAAGAGCCGCCATAAATCTGGTCATGTGGTGAGTAGCAGCTACGCTAGGGGGAGGAGCTTATGTGGTGACATCACATATGTGACGTGCTGATTTCTGGTGCCTTCATGTTTTTGTTCTTCCGGGACCCGTGGGTAACGTGATGAAGTGGTTACTTTTACTACTCCATTTAAATATGAATTATCAGTCTGATTGGTCTTTGAACGTTTGATTTAAATGAACCTGGGTTGTTTGGACTGTTCAGGGAACACACAACACATAATAATCCAGACAGAGTCAGAATACATAAACATACATTTAATTCTGTTTGTCTAAACTAATGATGATACAGAACAGATTACGATGAGTGATGGTTGGACTCGATAACGAGACAGGAAACGAAGGAATGTAAGTGTTGGGTAAAGAATACCTAACAGTAAGCTTAGATGTTGTGTAGCAAAACCTTATTAAGTCTCTTTTGATGTCTGGGTTGTGAAATCAGCTATCGATGAATAAAACCATCTGACGTCATCGTGCAGTCTCCCATACCCGTGTTGGAGGCTCTGGGTGGTCCGGAGGAAAGGTAACCAGGTTGGTGATGTCACCACATGGACTGGCTCCTGGAATCTCAAAGGTCGTAGTTCCCTTTGAAGCTACCAGGGTCCGCTCCCAAGACGTTCCACGTCTGGTGAGTTGTTGCGTCTGAGCAGCTTGCAGGTGTTGCACAGAGGCTTTGACCTTGGGCCAAGAGAGAGGACGGTTCCTTGTGCTTGACTTCCCCCCGTCGGCAGAAGCGGGCAGCGCTAGAACTGGACGTGAGCCAGTTTTTATGAACTATTGTTTATCAGTTTGGACAAATCTGAATGTGACGAGTGAAAGTGGGCGTTGTCAAAATACTCGGTTCTCTAAACACTTGGAGGTTAGGGTTAGAGT
>NC_091755.1:44426358-44431358 GCF_043380555.1 Nothobranchius furzeri | reverse complement strand
CCTGTCTTAGATCACGTTTCAATAAAGTTTGGTTATTGTCTTATTAGAAATAATAAATTACCCCCACGCAGTCCGGCTTCAGGACTGTCCATGGATGTGTCTCTGCAACACTTATGTGCTGAATGACATCACATGTACCATTGACTATTAGGGATATTGTGTAGCGGTGTTTGTTGACTTGGCTAAAGCCGTTGACTCTGTAGACCATAACATCTCACTCAGCAGACTCAAACATGCAGGCCTTTCTCAGGCATCAGTGGCGTGGTTCAGAAGTTGTATCTTAGGTCGTACGCCAGTGAGAACAGAGGCTTACCAACCTGCTCCTGTACCTCTGTCTATGGGCGTTCCTCAAGGGTCGATGCTGGGCCCAGCCTTATTCAGAATCTGTATTAATAACATTGTTCATGCTGTTGACAGTTCTCATATACATTTATATGCAGACGACACCATTTTATATGCATGCAGTTCTTTCTTGAGCACAGCTTTAGTTATCTTCAACATGCCTTCTCCAACCTTCATCTTCAGTTAAACACAAGTAAAACAAAGTTCATGATCTTCGTCTGTAACTTACCACAATCAGCTTTCCACCCTAGTGTTGTTTCCCTGGATGGAACAGAGCTACAGCTCGTCAGTTCCTAGAAGTATCTGGTGTCTGGCTTGGCAGCACTTTCATCTGACGTTCACATGAATTCATTACTTTCTAAAGTCTAGAACTGGGTTTCTATAGCAACAGGTCATCCTTTACTCGTTCTGCAAAGCAAACCTTGGTCAACATGGCAATCCTTCCATCTTAGATCACGGTGACATCATTTATAGGACCGCTTCCTAAAACCTTCTTCATGAACTTAATGTCATTCATCACTCAGCAACCCGTTTGGTCACTGGTGCCCGTTTCACTACTCATCATGGTGATCTGTACTCACTCGTTGACTGGTCATCCCTCCATTCCTGTAGGATGTTACATCGGTAGCAGTTCATATACAGAACCATCATCGGTAGAACCGTCATATCTTCTCTCATCATCATTACTCCCAACAACCAGCACCGTTTACGTTCCAGTAACTTCATCTACGGTTATTCCCAAAGCTCGCACTTCCTTTGGCCGCTCCTCATTCCAGTTTGCTGCTTCCAGCGACTGGAATGAGCTGCAGAACCACGGAAGCTCACTACCTACGTTCTATTATCTACCTTCAATAACTCATGGTAATCAATAGTTTCTGAGTATTAAAGACTGTTGTAGTCTGTTCTGGTTGCTCGTACATGTTATATATGAAAACAGCCCTTTGTCTTTATGTCTGATGATTCTATTGTGCTTGTTTTTACCTCAACTCTTTTTCTTTGGTGTAAAGCTAACTATGTGTCTGTTGCTGCTGCCTCTTGGCCTGATCGTTGTTGTAAATGAGAATGACTCATCTGGTTAAATAAAGGTTAAATGAAATTTGTATTTTATTGACAATTTATGAAAGTAATCACTTACAAAACGTTACAGAACATTCAATAAAAATCGATATTTTAAAAAATAAAACCTCCACGGGGCGTTTAGAGGTGTGCAGAATGAATGTTCTTCCTTAAAAGAAAATTAAAAAAAACAAAAATCACATTTGTACTCTGACGGGCACGATGCTGGGTTTATGTTTACATCTACCAGCCACTAGAGGGCGCTGTTGTGCTAAAAAGTCTTCTCAGCGAGGTGAGGTTGGGGCTTGACAAGTCAAGCAGCTGATTCTGAGCCCAGAAGATGTTCTAGCGGTAAATAATGTTGTAAAATAAACTTATTAGTAGAAATGAGTCCTTATCCTGTACGGTTTGTGTCTGAACGTGGTGCTGGAACGTCTCAGAGGTGAACCAACATCCCAGCGGCTGGACAATTAGTCTTGCTGGTGCAATACCACCTCTGAACACCAGAGTTCACCAGAGTGTCCGTGTTCCACAGTCAACCTTAAAGGCACATATGTCAGACTCAAGGCCCACGGAGCATTTTTATGTGGCCCGCGAGATAAATATCAAAAATATATTAAAACTGGCCCGCTGGCCGATTTTACGGCAAAGACTTCAACTCCCATGATGCTTTGTGGCGTCAGCGCGGAGCCGACTCGCCCCCTCCTTTGTGTTTTTTCAGCGCCTGCTGCCGGTGTGCAGCTCCGCTGTCTCGGACAAACTACACTCCTCTCACTCAGCGCCGAGTTCACTCAGCTGTTTTCCGACGTTGAAGCCCAGAAACGGAGATTCTAGCCGCTCAGTAACGTGTTCACGACCGAAAGAGAAAGTTTTCCAACTAACGTCCAGACAGAGCTGATATAACTCCAGCGAGCAGCGACACGCTCAAACCAGCACGACTCTGTGGTCGTGTTTCCTCCCCGACACACAACAACGTGGTCAAGCTGCTCAGACATGTTCATCAGCACAAACCTGTGTGAGCACCTGTTGTCATCTAATGTTGTCATTATTATGATGAAGATGAACAAAACAACAGGAGTCTCCTCCTCAGCTCAGATCAACCCCATGATGCAGGTATCTGGCTGGAACAGGTGAGCATCACAGTAAACCAGTGGAGCAAACTGAGCTTTAAATATGTTGGTTTGATGCTCTTTTTCTGCTCCAAAACATGAAAGTTAACAGGTGAGATGTTGCATTTTCATTTAAGATAAAATGATATTTTTATTTTGTTGTTGGCCCGTGAGAAAAGATTTAACCTACAGTAAACAGGAAGTGGAAAGGCTGCAGATAGATGAATAGAATAGAAAATCCCTTTATTGTTCCTCAGTGGGGAAAGCTAGACGTCACAGCAGCGATGACACGTATTACAGGAGAAAAAAGGAGAATAAAAAATAAGAAAAATGAATAAAGAAGAAAACATAAATCCTGAATAGATTTAAAAATGCTGAATATACCACAAGTAATGAATACCACTGATGCCTTTTATTTAAAACTGACTTGCTCGTGTGTAATCTGGTTATTCCACATTCAGTGTTAATGCAGAAATAAGTTTGGTTCCACATTTAAAGGTTCAAAACTGCATAAATGTTGATAAAGAATTTGCCGTCACTTTTTCATAAAACTATTAAGTTTGGCCCTCGACTCCGTCCCAGAGTTTCATTTCGGCCCGGTGTGAGTTTGGGTTTGACACCCCTGACTTAAGGTATTAAATGACATTCGTCTAAATACAGATTCAGGTAACGCATCTGTCCTGATGATGCTCCATCTCACTGCAGCTTCTGATACTGAGGACCACAACGTCCTTCCTGATGGGCTCATGAGCTGGGCGGGACTTTCAGCTCCAGTCCACAGTCGGTCCTGATCTTATCTAGAAGACAGGGGTTGTGTTGTTTCTCTTGGTGATCACAAAGCAAAGCTGATCACCATGACATGTGGGGTCCCCCAAGGCTCAATTCAACCTCTACATGCTCCCCCGGGTCAGGTCATCCACAGTAACAACATGACCTATCATAGTTATGCAGATGACACCCAGATCTACCTAGCTATCACCTAGTGACTGTGGTCCTCTAGACTCACTCTGTCAGTGTTTGAGGCAAGCAAACGACCGGATGCAGTCTAACCTCCTCCAGTTTAACAAAGACGAGACTGAAGTTATCGTCTTTGGGAGTCAGAAGGTTAGGATGGACGTTACTGCTCAGCTCGGCTCCAGAGGAACAAAGACAACGACTCATAATTGATTCAGACCTGAGCTGCACCGGGTCAGAACCAAACAGGGTGACGCTGCTTTTAGCTGCACAGTTGAAATCAGCTTCCTCGCGAGCTCAGATGTGCCCCATCTTCCTGTCAGTCGTTGCTCCTCGTGCTGCACCTTCTGCTCTGGAACGTCTCAGCCTTCTTATTAGATTCAGATGGATGTGAAGTCTACTGGCCTGTGTTGTCACGTTGGTTGTAAATTAGATGGAGGTTTATGGTTACGCTGTTCTCTTGTGCCTTAAAAGCACCCAGAGTTTCTTCAGTGTGAGAGATGTACGTTATAAATAAAGCTGCTTCACCTCCTAAACGCTCTACTTTTGGCCTCGATGGTTAAAACAGCAGGTGCTGGTTGACTGCGGGCTCTGGGCTTGTTTGTTGGCGTGTGTAGGAGTGGTTGGGGGTACCAACCCTCGTAGGGTATGATACCTTTGATACAGGTTTTCCTTAACGTCTTTGTTTCTGTCCGTCTTTTAGACCACGTTGATGAAACTCTTGCACAGAGCAGGTCTAGATGGCCTCGGCCCCAGGGGACAGGCGGAGGACCATCTCCGTTTATATGTTCCACATGAGAGCTGCTTCACCTTTATGACTAACCGTCCCAATCAGCCGTAAAACTTTATTACCTCGATACGCGTTAAAACTCGCACAAACTCAAACACACGAAGCCCAGAGGATGGAGCGGCGGTGAGGTGTGCATGAAGGCAAGCAGCGGGCTTTAGCCGTGTCCGAACAGGAGCAGTCCAAGACGACGAGACGTTTGGGTGATGACAACACGCACACCTGAGAGGTTAAACCTCAGAATAAAGGCATGAAGGGAGATTAAATCATGCAACAACCAAAGCGATTATTAAAGATTCAGTATCAGCTTTGATCTTCATTCAGGTGTAAAAACAACACTTTTCATGTTATCTTCATGTTGAACCAACCTGGAAGTGGCCCAGAAGGGAACCGGCTGCTTGTGAAGGACAGCTTTTGCCCTGAAATGATGTGTTGGCTGAAAGTTTCACTAAACGCAGCAAAACCAGCAGAGTGCTTTTTATTTAGTACAAGTTACATCCCTGCAGAGGTCCTCACATTTATTATTATTATTATTATTATTGTTATTACAATAATAATATTATTAATAATAATAATAATAATTATTATTATTATTATTATTATTATTATTATTGTTATTATTATTGTTGTTATTATTATTATTGTTATATTATTATAATTATTATTATTGTTATTACTATTGTTATTATTGTTGTTATTATTATTATTGTTATTATATTGTTATTATTGTTGTTATTATTATTGTTATTGTT
>NC_091755.1:44408858-44413858 GCF_043380555.1 Nothobranchius furzeri | reverse complement strand
TCTTTTGAGTAAATTAATCTGCCAGTGGGGTAAGCAAGTTTAGCTAAAACTAGCTAAGTTTATTTGCTAGCTAGTGTTAAGATTTCTAGCCAAGCTAATTTTGCTTTCCTTATTGGCAGTTTTTCTTTTATTCAAAACAATGAAATTTGGAATATTTACCTTACTTTAAGTATTTTATTTTTCTAGAGAATTGTTTTTTTTTTATTTAAAATAAATGTCTAAAAAATAGATTTTTTTTAACTTTCTTATAAATCATTGAGGAAATCCTGAACACAGACTTTCTGAACTAATAAGAAACCCTCATATTAATGTTTTATTTCACTTTTTATAGATTAAAACCCACAAAACAGTGACCATGAAACAGATTTTCTCTCGTTTTTGCCTTTCTGGTGAGGCAGCAGAGGCGAACGTGTTCTGACTATAATCGGTTTGGACTGGTGGGTGCAAACACATTCTGTTGGTCTGTAGACTTAACGCTGAAATAAACGAAGAGCTGAACAATTCCATGCAAAACCGAAACTGACCTCCTTAAAATCAATGTAATTGTTTGATTAAGCTGGAAGTCCCTGATGTCCACTTTTCCCAGCAGCAGAAGCAACATCTGCTAGAGTTAAGGCAGTTCCACCAATGAGGCTCGTAATAGTAATTAAATAAGCATAGACTCAGATTCACATAATAAAGAAGATTTATCAGCACTTGAGCTGCTTAGAGCCTGAAACACAATAGTTTATGCTTCTGGGCAGGGTTTGCCTGCTTTATGTCATGCTCTGTTAAAAATCTTCAGTTTGTCTCAACTTATAAAAAACAATGAATAATAAAGAAGGACCTCGTAAACTGGGAGGGAAATGCTGTCGTTTTGCTTGTAAAGGTGAATAATTTCAGATGATTTTTGTACAACTTTTAATAAGAAAACGTTGATTTAAAATGGAAACATTTTTGTTTATTTTTTCTAATCTAACTTAAAAATCCGGCTACACATCTTTTAGTCTTCTAATATTTAAGTTTAATCACGTTCTTCTAAAGATAATCCAACTGGAAATGCCTGAGATCTGATAGCTTATGGTGACTGTTGGTTTGAACCTCTGCTGCGGAGGTAAAACACAGTCTTTATATTTTAGAGCTTGTAGGGAGGAGCAGTTGACAGATGGTGGAAGTTTTTTAGAAAGACTGCAGAAGGCCTTTAGCCTAAAATAACTAAATATCATTTTGAACCTTTAAAGGGGAACGAGGCAGTTTTGGCTTGCTTTTGGCACCCCCTAGTGTCCGTTTGTAGAACCGAGGTAAAAACCTATCCCTCACTGTGCGGTCGTCTTTTTTACACCTTAATGTGACAGCTGAAACATCTCCCAGCCTTTCTTAGTGTCTGCAGGAGTGATTCATCACTAAATAAACAAATCAGATGTGTTCGCGATCTAAAACATACAGGAAGCACACTGCAGCACCAGCTATGTCAGCTCCATTTTCCTAAGTCCAATAGACTGGACCGGCACTCTGAAGTTGCAAGTGTGGCATTCTGGCCACATCAAGTGTTGGCGTGTCAGTGGCATTTCATTAACCCAGTAAAGGGTCATTTTACCACATACTGGCTCAAGAAAAGGATTTATAAATATGAAAAAGTTGCAGAGGAAGGACACTAGGAAGTGTATATGTGATTTAAAAGGACACCAGGAAGTGTCGTTGTGATTTAAAAGGACATTAGGAAGTGCCGTTGTGATTTTAAAGGACACCAGGAAATGTCGATGTGCTTTAAAAGGACACTAGGAAGTGTCGGTGTGATTTAAAAGGACACCAGGAAATGTCGATGTGCTTTAAAAGGACACTAGGAAGTGTCGGTGTGATTTAAAAGGACACTAGGAAGTGTCGGTGTGATTTAAAAGGACACCAGGAAGTGTCGGTGTGATTTAAAAGGACACTAGGAAGTGTCGGTGTGATTTAAAAGGACACCAGGAAGTGTCGATGTGATTTAAAAGGACACTAGGAAGTGTCGGTGAGATTTAAAAGGACGCTAGGAAGTGTCGGTGTGATTTTAAAGGACACCAGGAAGTGTCGATGTGATTCAAACAGACACCAGGAAGTGTCGATGTGATTTAAACAGACACTAGGAAGTATCGGTGTGATTTAAAAGGACACTAGGAAGTGTCGATGTGATTTAAAAGGACACTAGGAAGTATCGGTGTGATTTAAAAGGACACCACGAAGTGTCGATGTGATTTAAACAGACACTAGGAAGTATCGGTGTGATTTAAAAGGACACTGGGAAGTGTCGGTGTGATTTCAAAGGACACCAGGAAGTGTCGGTGTGATTTAAAAAGACACCAGGAAGTGTCGGTGTGATTTTAAAGGACACCAGGAAGTATCGGTGTGATTTTAAAGGACACTAGGAAGTGTCGGTGTGATGTAAAAAGACACCAGGAAGTGTCGGTGTGATTTAAAAGGACACTAGGAAGTATCGATGTGATTTTAAAGGACACTAGGAAGTGTTGATGTGATTTAAAAGGACACTAGGAAGTGTCGATGTGATTTAAACAGACACTAGGAAGTATCGGTGTGATTTAAAAGGACACCAGGAAGTGTTGGTGTGATTTAAAAGGACAATAGGAAGTGTCGGTGTGATTTAAAAGGACACCAGGAAGTGTCAATGTGATTTAAACAGACGCTAGGAAGTGTCGGTGTGATTTTAAAGGACACTGGGAAGTGTTGGTGTGATTTTAAAGGACACTGGGAAGTGTCGGTGTGATTTTAAAGGACACTGGGAAGTGTCGGTGTGATTTTAAAGGACACCAGGAAGTGTCGGTGTGATTTTAAAGGACACCAGGAAGTGTCGGTGTGATTTAAAAGGACACTAGGAAGTGTCGGTGTGATTTAAACAGACACTAGGAAGTGTCGGTGTGATTTAAAAGGACACCAGGAAGTGTCGATGTGATTTAAAAGGACACTGGGAAGTATCGGTGTGATTTAAAAGGACACTAGGAAGTGTCGATGTGATTTAAAAGGACACCAGGAAGTGTTGGTGTGATTTAAAAGGACACCAGGAAGTGTTGGTGTGATTTAAAAGGACAATAGGAAGTGTCGGTGTGATTTAAAAGGACACCAGGAAGTGTCGATGTGATTTAAACAGACGCTAGGAAGTGTCGGTGTGATTTTAAAGGACACTGGGAAGTGTCGGTGTGATTTTAAAGGACACCAGGAAGTGTCGGTGTGATTTTAAAGGACACCAGGAAGTGTCGGTGTGATTTAAAAGGACACCAGGAAGTGTCAATGTGATTTAAACAGACGCTAGGAAGTGTCGGTGTGATTTTAAAGGACACTGGGAAGTGTTGGTGTGATTTTAAAGGACACTGGGAAGTGTCGGTGTGATTTTAAAGGACACTGGGAAGTGTCGGTGTGATTTTAAAGGACACCAGGAAGTGTCGGTGTGATTTTAAAGGACACCAGGAAGTGTCGGTGTGATTTAAAAGGACACTAGGAAGTGTCGGTGTGATTTAAAAGGACACCAGGAAGTGTCGGTGTGATTTAAAAGGACACCAGGAAGTGTCGGAGTGATTTAAAAGGACACTGGGAAGTATCGGTGTGATTTAAAAGGACACTAGGAAGTGTCGATGTGATTTAAAAGGACACCAGGAAGTGTTGGTGTGATTTAAAAGGACACCAGGAAGTGTTGGTGTGATTTAAAAGGACAATAGGAAGTGTCGGTGTGATTTAAAAGGACACCAGGAAGTGTCGATGTGATTTAAACAGACGCTAGGAAGTGTCGGTGTGATTTTAAAGGACACTGGGAAGTGTCGGTGTGATTTTAAAGGACACCAGGAAGTGTCGGTGTGATTTTAAAGGACACCAGGAAGTGTCGGTGTGATTTAAAAGGACACTAGGAAGTGTCGGTGTGATTTAAACAGACACTAGGAAGTGTCGGTGTGATTTACAAGGACACTGGGAAGTGTCGGTGTGATTTTAAAGGACATTGGGAAGTGTCGGTGTGATTTTAAAGGACACCAGGAAGTGTCGGTGTGATTTAAACAGACACCAGGAAGTGTCGGTGTGATTTAAAAGGACACCAGGAAGTGTCGGTGTGATTTAAAAGGACACTAGGAAGTGTCGGTGTGATTTAAACAGACACCAGGAAGTGTCGGTGTGATTTAAAAGGACACTAGGAAGTGTCGGTGTGATTTAAAAGGACACTGGGAAGTGTCGGTGTGATTTAAAAGGACACTAGGAAGTGTCGGTGTGATTTAAAAGGACACTGGGAAGTGTTGGTGTGATTTAAAAGGACACTAGGAAGTGTCGGTGTGATTTAAACAGACACCAGGAAGTGTCGGTGTGATTTAAAAGGACACTGGGAAGTGTCGGTGTGATTTAAAAGGACACTAGGAAGTGTCGGTGTGATTTAAAAGGACACTGGGAAGTGTCGGTGTGATTTAAAAGGACACTAGGAAGTGTCGGTGTGATTTAAAAGGACACTAGGAAGTGTCGGTGTGATTTAAACAGACACCAGGAAGTGTCGGTGTGATTTAAAAGGACACTAGGAAGTGTCGGTGTGATTTAAAAGGACACTGGGAAGTGTCGGTGTGATTTAAAAGGACACTAGGAAGTGTCGGTGTGATTTAAAAGGACACTGGGAAGTGTCGGTGTGATTTAAAAGGACACCAGGAAGTGTCGGTGTGATTTAAAAGGACACTAGGAAGTGTCGGTGTGATTTAAACAGACACCAGGAAGTGTCGGTGTGATTTAAAAGGACACTAGGAAGTGTCGGTGTGATTTAAAAGGACACTGGGAAGTGTCGGTGTGATTTAAAAGGACACTAGGAAGTGTCGGTGTGATTTAAAAGGACACTGGGAAGTGTTGGTGTGATTTAAAAGGACACTAGGAAGTGTCTGTGTGATGGGTTAGGGTTCCCTGGTTGTTTAGGGAATGAGAAGCAGCTCATCGTTGGGGTAAAGGACTTGTTGCAGTCATCATCCAATAGGAGGCTCCTACCTGTCTGCTCAGGTAAATCCAGGTGGAGA
>NC_091755.1:44393858-44403858 GCF_043380555.1 Nothobranchius furzeri | reverse complement strand
GTTTTGGACACCCGAGTGAAGAGAGGGGCGGAGCTGTCAACTGATCACCACCTGGTGGTGAGTTGGATCAGATGGCAAGGGAACATGCCGCGTAGACCTGGCAGACCCAAACGCATAGTGAGGGTCTGCTGGGAACGCCTGGCAGAAGAACCTGTCAAGACGGTCTTCAACTCCCACCTCCGGCAGAGCTTTGACCACGTCCCGAGAGCAGTGGGGGACATTGAGTCCGAGTGGGCCTTGTTCCACTCTGCGATTGTCGAGGCGGCTGTTGCTAGCTGTGGTCGTAAGGTGGCCGGTGCCAGTCGTGGCGGCAACCCGCTGGTGGACACCAGAGGTTCGGGGAGCCGTCAGGCTGAAGAAGGAGGCCTACAGGGCGTGGCTGGTCTGTGGGTCTCCGGAGGCAGCAGACAGGTACCGGATAGCCAAGCGGGGTGCAGCAGTGGCAGTTGCCGAGGCAAAATCTTGGGCGTGGGAGGAGTTTGGTGAGGCCATGGAGAAAGACTATCGATCGGCTCCAAAGAGGTTCTGGCAAACTGTCCGGCGCCTCAGGAGAGGAAGGCAGCAACTCGCTCACACTGTTTACAGTGGGGATGGGGAGCTGCTGACGTCAACTGAGGCTATAGTCGGACGGTGGAAGGAATACTTTGAGGAGCTCCTCAATCCCACCAATGCGCATTCCGAGGAGGAACCAGAGCTGGGAGGCCTGGGGATGGACTGTCCGATCTCGGGGGCAGAAGTTGCTGAGGTAGTCAAACAACTACACAGCGGCGGAGCCCCGGGGGCGGATGAGGTTCGTCCTGGGTATCTCAAGGCTATGGATGTTGTAGGGCTGTCATGGTTGACACGTCTCTACAACATTGCGTGGTCATCGGGGGCAGTTCCTAGGGAGTGGCAGACCGGGGTGGTGGTCCCCATCTTTAAGAAGGGTGACCTGAGGGTGTGTTCCAACTATAGGGGGATCACACTCCTCAGCCTCCCTGGAAAGGTCTACTCCAAGGTACTGGAGAGGAGGGTCCGATCGATAGTTGAATCTCAGATTGAGGAGGAGCAATGTGGTTTTCGTCCTGGCCGTGGAACTGTGGACCAGCTCTATACCCTTGCAAGGGTGATGGAGGGGGCATGGGAGTTTGCCCAACCAATCCACATGTGCTTTGTGGATTTGGAGAAGGCTTATGACCGTGTCCCCAGGGGCACCCTGTGGGGGACGCTCCAGGAGTATGGGGTGGGTGGCTTTCTGTTAAGGGCCATTCAGTCCCTTTACCAGAGGAGCGTGAGTTTGGTCCGCATAGCCGGTAGTAAGTCGGACCTGTTCCCAGTGAGGGTTGGACTCCGCCAGGGCTGCCCTTTGTCACCGGTTCTGTTCATCACTTTTATGGACAGAATTTCTAGACGCAGCCGTGGTGTGGAGTGTGTCGAGTTTGGTGGCAGGAGAATCTCGTCTCTGCTTTTTGCGGATGATGTGGTCCTCCTAGCTTCATCCAGCTCTGACCTTCAGCTCTTGCTGGGTAGGTTCGCGGCCGAATGTGAAGCAGCTGGGATGAGGATCAGCACCTCCAAATCTGAGACCATGGTTCTCGACCGAAAAAGGGTGGCTTGCCACCTCCGGGTCGGGGGAGAGGTCCTACCTCAAGTGGAGGAGTTTAAGTATCTCGGGGTCTTGTTCACGAGTGAGGGTAGGAGGGATCGGGAGATCGACAGGCGGATTGGTTCGGCGTCTGCAGTGATGCGGACGCTGAGCCGATCTGTCGTGGGGAAGAGGGAGCTGAGCCAGAAAGCCAGGCTCTCGATTTACCGGTCGATCTACGTCCCAATCCTCACCTATGGTCATGAGCTTTGGGTAATGACCGAAAGAACGAGATCGCGGATACAAGCGGCCGAAATGAGTTTCCTCCGTAGGGTGGCCGGGCTCAGCCTAGAGATAGGGTGAGGAGCTCGGACATTCGGGAGGGACTCGGAGTTGAACCGCTGCTCCTCCGGATCGAAAGGAGCCAGTTGAGGTGGTTTGGGCATCTGGTCAGGATGCCTCCTGGACGCCTCCCCGGGGAGGTGTTTCGGGCATGTCCTGCCGGCAGAAGGCCCCCGGGTCGACCCAGGACACGTTGGAGAGGTTACATCTCCAATCTGGTCCGGGAACGCCTTGGGGTCCTGCCGGAGGAGCTGGTGGACAAGGCCGGGGAGAGGACGGCCTGGAGCTCCCTAGTTGGGATGCTGCCCCCGCGACCCGGACCTGGATAAGCGGAGGAAGACGAAGACGAAGATATTAGATTATACATGTTAGATTATATATGTTAGGTTATATACATTAGATTATGTATGTTAGAGTGTTTACGTTGGATTATATATGTTCGATTATATACACTGCTCACAAAAATGAAAGGAACACTTTAAAGAAACACATTAGACACATCAAATCAGATTATATATGTTAGTATATATATTATATTATATATTATATTATATATGTTAGATTATATATATTAGATTATGTATGTTAGATTATATATATTAGATTATATATGTTAGATTATATATATTATATTATATATGTTAGATTATATATATTATATTATATATGTTAGATTATATATATTAGATTATTTATGTTAGATTATATATATTAGATTATGTATGTTAGATTATATATATTAGATTATATATGTTAGATTATATATATTAGATTATGTATGTTAGATTATATATATTAGATTATATATGTTAGATTATATATATTAGATTATGTATGTTAGATTATATATATTAGATTATATATGTTAGATTATATATGTTAGATTATATATATTAGATTATGTATGTTAGATTATATATATTAGATTATATATGTTAGATTATATATATTAGATTATATATGTTAGATTATATATATTAGATTATGTATGTTAGATTATATATATTAGATTATGTATGTTAGATTATATATGTTAGATTATATATATTAGATTATATATGTTAGATTATATATATTAGATTATGTATGTTAGATTATATATGTTACATTATATATATTAGATTATATATGTTAGATTATATATATTAGATTATATATGTTAGATTATATATATTAGATTATATATGTTAGATTATATATATTAGATTATGAATGTTAGATTATATATATTAGATTATGTATGTTAGATTATATATGTTAGATTATACATATTAGATTATATATGTTAGATTATATATATTAGATTATGTATGTTAGATTATATATATTAGATTATATATGTTAGATTATATATATTAGATTATGTATGCTAGATTATATATATTAGATTATATATGTTAGATTATATATATTAGATTATATTGTCAGATTATATATATTAGATTATGTATGTTAGATTATATATATTAGATTATATTGTCAGATTATATATATTAGATTATATATGTTAGATTATATATATTAGATTATATATGTTAGATTATATATATTAGATTATGTATGTTAGATTATATATGTTAGATTATATATATTAGATTATGTATGTTAGATTATATATATTAGATTATATATGTTAGATTATATATATTAGATTATATATGTTAGATTATATATATTAGATTATGTATGTTAGATTATATATATTAGATTATATATGTTAGATTATATATATTAGATTATGTATGTTAGATTATATATATTAGATTATATATGTTAGATTATATATGTTAGATTATATATATTAGATTATGTATGTTAGATTATATATATTAGATTATATATGTTAGATTATATATATTAGATTATATATGTTAGATTATATATATTAGATTATGTATGTTAGATTATATATATTAGATTATGTATGTTAGATTATATATGTTAGATTATATATATTAGATTATATATGTTAGATTATATATATTAGATTATGTATGTTAGATTATATATGTTACATTATATATATTAGATTATATATGTTAGATTATATATATTAGATTATATATGTTAGATTATATATATTAGATTATATATGTTAGATTATATATATTAGATTATGAATGTTAGATTATATATATTAGATTATGTATGTTAGATTATATATGTTAGATTATACATATTAGATTATATATGTTAGATTATATATATTAGATTATGTATGTTAGATTATATATATTAGATTATATATGTTAGATTATATATATTAGATTATGTATGCTAGATTATATATATTAGATTATATATGTTAGATTATATATATTAGATTATATTGTCAGATTATATATATTAGATTATGTATGTTAGATTATATATATTAGATTATATTGTCAGATTATATATATTAGATTATATATGTTAGATTATATATATTAGATTATATATGTTAGATTATATATATTAGATTATGTATGTTAGATTATATATGTTAGATTATATATATTAGATTATGTATGTTAGATTATATATATTAGATTATATATGTTAGATTATATATATTAGATTATGTATGTTAGATTATATATATTAGATTATATATGTTAGATTATATATATTAGATTATGTATGTTAGATTATATATATTAGATTATATATGTTAGATTATATATATTAGATTATATTGTCAGATTATATATATTAGATTATATATGTTAGATTATATATATTAGATTATATTGTCAGATTATATACATTAGGGTATATACGTTGGATTATATATGATAGATTATATATATTAGATTATATATGTTAGATTATATATATTAGATTATGTATGTTAGATTATATATATTAGATTATATATGTTAGATTATATATATTAGATTATATATGTTAGATTATATATATTAGATTATATATGTTAGATTATATATATTAGATTATGTATGTTAGATTATATATATTAGATTATATATGTTAGATTATATATATTAGATTATGTATGTTAGATTATATATATTAGATTATATATGTTAGATTATATATATTAGATTATATATGTTAGATTATATATATTAGATTATATATGTTAGATTATATATATTAGATTATGTATGTTAGATTATATATATTAGATTATATATGTTAGATTATATATATTAGATTATATTGTCAGATTATATATATTAGATTATATATGTTAGATTATATATATTAGATTATATTGTCAGATTATATACATTAGGGTATATACGTTGGATTATATATGTATACACAGTTGTAACAAGCTTTTACTTTTAGCTTCGTATTAGCAACAGTGAGCTGAAGGAGGAAGCTGCTGTGGTAGAGGACCACACAGCATCACTCTGAGAGTCACACATGGCCCATGAGCCTCACTTTGGACACCCCGGTTAAAAATGGATTTAGGAGTTTTCCAGTTACATCTAGTTTCTATAAAAGTTGTTTTTAAATAGTTTAAACGATAACAAAGAACAGCTGATGCTGCCACAGCCGCCAGCAACGCAGCTCATTATCTGGCAGGCCATCTGCCGTAGGGAGGGAGGACCTGTCTGTCCGTCCCAGACCCAGACTCCCTGAGTGGACCTGCAGGTCCAGCGAAAAGGTTCCTCTGACTCTGAGCTGCTTCACATCTGCTGCCAGCTGGAGGAGCAGAACCATCTCAGATTCTGGGTTTTACCCACACCAGAACCAGAACCAACAGTAAACAGAAACCTAGTCTGGTGGCTCTGGGTGAGAAGCAGCAGATGCTCTTTGTTGCTCCACAGCTTTTGTTGTTGAAAGCTGACACTCAGGAGTCTGGGATTGGGTCCAGCTCCGGGCAGCCTCCTCCTATTGGCTGCTCCTCCCTGTCAGTCAGCTGGTGGGGTCCCCGCCCCTCAGACCTGCTGAACCCCAGAGGGGAGGAGGAGGCAGGAGAGGGCAGCTGAAGTAAAGTTAGGAGAAGTTTCAGAAGCAGAAGTAAAGTTACCGGCTGCAGAGAGAGAGGAGGAAGAAGAGCACAAAGATGAAGCTGTGTTGCACATTTCTGGGTTCGTAGCGTTCATTCATTCATTCATTCATTCATTCATTCATTCATTCATTCATTATCTAAACTGTCAGAGAAAACTTCATTTTCATCTCATGTCTTCTTTGATTTCTTCTGCCGCTGCAAACGTCACCCGGTTAAATTATTATTATTATTATTATTATTATTATTATTATTATTATTATTATTATTATTATTATTGTTACCATCATTAAGATGGGTTTACGTGCAGAAGGAGCTGTTTGCTGTTCGGGTTTAAAGAGGCTTAGGCCGTCTGATCTCCAGACTCAAACTTTCTTTGTTGTTTGGAGTAAAAACAGAAAAACTCAGCAGACAAAGAGCCGCCGGTCCCAGAGGCCCGGTGGCCCCGGCGGTACCGCGGGACAATGCCAAGCTGCGGGCTTATTAAACTTTCTGTGTGAGTGTGTGTGTGAGTGAGTGCTGGTCTGGTTGCTTGCTCCATCTGTCGATAGTACCCCCCCCCCCCCCCCCAAAAAAAAAACTTAGCGCCCAGTCAGCTCCCCCCCCCAATCTGATATTTATACTAGTGCACAATATACCCACCATCTATAGAGCTGCAGGCCTCTGTGCCATCTGCATCCTCACACACACACACACACACACACACACACACACACACACACACACACACACACACACACACACACACTCCTAAACAGCTCTCCAGCCGATGCTCCCTGGTTCTGGTTCTGGTCCGGCTGAAGCAGAGTTACTTGGGTTTAAACGACTAAAGTTTGGAGCTAACGAGGTTGCTCCATAAATCTTTAGTTTCTGCAGCAGAGACTTGAATCCTCCAGTCAAAAGTGACGCTTTGACCTGATTTTAGAGACATTTTCTCAACAAAACGTTTGAATTTTTAAAGATTTTTACCTCAACCTGAAACAATAAAAGAACAAAGAGTATTTATTTAAATGTGCTCTTCCTTTAAAGCCAGTCAGAGTTACATAAGAGAAAGAAACTAACTAGAACATCATCAGTCGCAGACGTCAGTTTAATGATAACTAAGTCAAATCTGTACGGAGGCTTGGTAGTGCCCAATCCGGGTTTGTCATTAATGGTGTTTAAAATTGTGTTTCTGTGATTAAGCCTTTCTACTGGTTGGTTACTGTGAGCTCTGACTCGTTTTTATGGGTCTTGGGGAGATTTTTGTGTTTCTTAACTTTTGAGAGTTTTATTGGTTTCTGACATTCTGAGTCCCTGTGCTGGCGGAGCTGTCCGTTCCTGAACGCAGCACATCGGAGCTGTTCTCAGTCCTGAAACGTGTCCTCAGTGACAGACGGAAGAGTTGAGAGTGTATCCCACAGCTTTGTGCTCCATCAGCTGCTCTCTTATCTTCTCTGGATCTCCAGAAACTGAAACCTGACCCACAAAGTCCCTGACTTCCTGCGCGGGGCTTCCCTCAGTTGGATCAGGGACTTTTCTTATCCCTGCTCCTCTTTTGTTTATTCGATTGTTGCTGCTGTTGTGAGTCCTTTCTCTCTCTGCAGCAAGTCTGAAATCATACTGATGGCTGCATGCGCTGCTGGTGATTGATTTCTGCTCCAACGCATAACAATGGGATTGCACAGAAAGAGCCTGCTGCAAAGAGATAAGAATTTAATAGAATTTCTGAAAGCTGAAGGTTGGGCTTTTTGAATATTCCCTGCGTGCGCGGCGTGGAGACGGCAGATAAAGGATGGCATTTGTGGTGACTATTCTCAAATGGCTTGTAATGAATGGTTGTCATTCCCACTAATGGTTTCAAAACAGCAGAGCAGAACCGGCCAGAGCAGAACCGGCCAGAGCAGAACCGGCCAGAGCAGAACCGGCCAGAGCAGCGTTTGGGTCTGAGGCCAAGTTTCAACATCAGAGCAGATCTTTGTTGTTTCAAGTTTATCCAGATTTGTGACACAGATGATGGTGTAGTCACACACACACACACACACACACACACACACACACACACACACACACACACACACACACACACACACACACACAGGACTTATCAGATGGTGTCTCTGGGAGCTCAGGTGGTTGGTAGCAGGTAAAGAAGCTCTCTGATGTCAGAAGGTTCTGAGATTTCAGGAACTTCTGCTCGGCTTGTCTGCAGAAATCAGATTAGAGAGAGAGAGGGAGAAAGTCGGGGGGGGGGGGGGGGGGGGCTCTGTTTGTGTGTAGTAACGGGGGAGGTGTGTGGGGGAGGGGGCTTAAGCCCTGCCCATCTGATGCTGGAGGTTTTACTACAGCTTCCGTGATGTCATGGCAGAGGGCGGAGGGGGGGGGGGGGGGTACAATGGCTCGTGAGGGAAAGGTAAGTCAATATTAGGTTTTTTCCCCTCCTCGCTGACAAAGGCAAATGAAGCCATGTTTTTGCTTACAAACAAGTCGGTGAGGCGCGGGTGCGGATCCGTGCGCAGAGGCGCTGCGTAGAGGCCGTCCGTCCGCGCGTCCGCTCCCCGTTTCTGCAGCTGGACGTTCGGGACGGGATAGTCAGCTGATTTCTACACCTTTACCTGGGATTTTCTCTTGTTTTACTCCGAACTACTTTTGTAAAGCCAGCTGAAACTGTCCGAGCCAAACGAGGTCGCGGAGCAGAAACGGAGGAAACACAGGAAGGAGGTAAAATCCACGTTTTCTTAAATCTGTGGGGATTATAATTCATATTTATTCTAACTTTGCTGGTTTCCGGGTCATGCTGCTGCTCCTCATCCTGGAAGATCTTCATTGTGAATAAAACTCAGCCGCTCTGTAAAACTTGAATTCTCCCTAAAATAAAGTGCGCGTTTATTTGGTCCTTAAGTGGTTCCTCCTCCCTGGTATGGCGCTGTTTGGGGCACCGAGCAGCCGCAGCCGCTGCTGACATGACTCGTTTCATCTCCTTCAGCGCAAACTTCCCTGTCCTCTGAGGGCTTCACCTCCTGGGTCTCCGGGAGCGAGAGCAGCTGCTCCCGCCGTCCGACGCCGAGCAGCGGCTCCGGGTTGGAGGGAGACCCGTCCGGATGAGGATGAGAGGATGTTTACAGGCGCACAGATGGATGGAGGGATGGGAGGATGAGGGATGGAGGGAGGGGTTGGCCATTTGATCCTCTGCAGCAGGAACAGAGATGCTCTTCAAATGTCATCCGCCTTTGGCGCAGATGAGCGGAGGAAAAGTCCTCAGAAGCAAGTCAGAACAAACGCTGCGGGTTTTCGCCGAGGCTCGATGCCTTTTATTTTTATTTTCATCGTTTCCTCCCCCTTCCTCCTCCTCCTCCTCCTCCTCCCCCTCTTGGCTTTGCTTACATGACCGCGCAATGGGCTCCGTGTGCGCATCGCTGTTTGTCAAAGCACCTGCGTCCTAAGATGGAGGAAGGAGATGAAGGATGCGTTATGTCAGCGGCTCTTTAACTTCCTCGCATCCTCCAAAGGAAACTTCCGCCGTGTGGAAGCAGGTAAACTTCCAGAATAGTTGTGATGCTGCTGAGACCGTCAGCTGTTTCTCCGTGAGGACCGGGGGTGAAGGTCGGAGCGGTTGTTTTTCTCCTTTCAGCGGATTACAGGATGAGGTTATGGAGCTGCAGCTGGAGGAGGGACCCTAAAGGTGCTGGAAGCAGCAGCTGGGGACAAACTGCTCCCTGTTTGCTTGTGAAGCCGGTCAGGAATGAAAGGTCAGGGTCGGTCTGGAACCGGGACCGGGACCGGGACCAGGGTTGGTGGATCCAACACCGGGTCTCCCGGTGCTGCTCATCCTGTCTGAGTTTAAAAGCTGTTGTGACACATTTGTGAGGCTGAGGTCGGTGGGGGGGTCCTCCTGGTTACCATGGCGCCGCCTGGCCTCCACACACCCATCCCATCACTGATAACAGGCACAGGCATCTTAGATTTCAGACTCATGCTCCGTTTTCTGGATAATCTGTTTCCTTGAGTCCGTCTCGCTGCAGAACTCCTGGTCTTTCTGCGCCTCCGACCCGGCTCGCTGTCATCACACTGAGTTGTCTGTAAATCCTGCTCAGCGGCCGGACCAGGGCCGAGCATCTGGTTCTGGGTGTGCTCTAAGGCTGCTGCAGACA
>NC_091755.1:44358858-44381358 GCF_043380555.1 Nothobranchius furzeri | reverse complement strand
CGGCGTGCACTCCTTCCTTTGTGTGGCGTGTCTGCATGTCTTTGTTTTCTTATCTTAATTTTCTTTTTACTGCCTGTTTGTCATTGCTGCTGCTGCTCAGGGACTAAAGGCTCTCCTGTCTTAAACATATCTCTAACCTCCATCCATCCCATCCAGCTGTCCCACCCCTGGATGCAATGGCTCCGGTCATATCAGTGGGAGATACTCACGACACAGAAGGTAGGGCAGATTACAACCCCACCCTCTCTCTGTCCTCCTCCACCTTTCTGCTCGCAGAGACGAGATAACAGCTCCTCCAGACGATAATGAAGCCGGCGGCTGCTGGTTCGGGCTTGTCCGCCTCTAATAAACTCGTTTCTCACCTCAGACGTAGATCCCAGGCTGGAAGCTCGTATCCATCCACTACTGGCTGGAGCCTCGCAGTAAAAACAAGCTTCTGTTTTCAATTTAAGGTTGAAAATTACAGTTTGGTAACTTTCTGCGTCTGTCAGCGTTGCACCTTGCATTACCCTCCAGTCCGGCCTCGTTTTAGCGCTAAAGCTTCAGGAATCCGATAATTCCTCCAGGCTAACGGAGAGCTAAAGGCTTCCTCAGTAATCCCGACGAGCCCAAATACATCTGTAGGTTGAGTGAAGGTCCTGAACACACCTAACGCTGCAGCTCCTAGAGCTGCGTCCGCTCACCGCTGGAGGAAACACGTCAGTCTCCAAATGATGGGAGCAGAGCCAACCTTCGGCGTGAAACGGTTTCTGATTGATGTTGAATCATTAGAATAAATAAAACCAGAATCCAAGTTTTATTTAAGCCCAAAGCAGCTGTTACTCTGAGATTAGGTCAGATTATGAAACCCAGATTGGCTTTAAGGGTTTTCATTTAGAGGAAAACAGAAAAGTGTTGATGACGGAGACTAATGTCTGAACTGGCGTGGAAGCGGGTCTAGCGAAACACACAGATCCTCGCCGCCGCCCTCACACTTCCTGGTGGGGGTCTTCATTAGCTGTTTAAGCGTGTGCTCGCTCAGCAGCTGCTTCCAGAAGTACTTTGTTTAGCGACGCTTCCTCGGCTGGCGTCTCTCAGGTGAGAATCAGAGGCGGTTTATTGGATTTCACCCTCCGCCGCCTCGCCCAGCCTCTCCATACTCACTGCTTATTAAACGTTCCACTCAGTTGGCTGGGACTGACGTGGATGTGTGGGCGAGCGAGCGTGGTGCCCCCTCAGGCCACATTTCACTCTGAAAAAGCTGCTTCATGCTTCTTCATCTCAAAACACTTTTTTTCCACTGAAACCCGATGAGGCGTAGCAGTTTTCACGCATCATCTTGCTTCTCTGTTTCTTCAGCATCCTGGGTTGCCCCGTAGCGAGGAAGCGCCGGCTGGAGGAAGCAGAGGCCGAGCAGGGGCAGGAAACGGAAACGGAGAGGCCCGCCTCCAAGAGAAAGTCCCACCCCCTGAAACTGGCCCTGGATGAGGGCTTCAGCGCTGACAGCGACGCCAGCAGCGAGGCGGAGGGCGACGCAGAGAAGGACGGAGGCAGGGAGGAGGAGACCAAGAAGGCAGGAGGGGAGGAGGAGAAGGATGCAAGGGGGGAGGAGATGGTGGCCGAGCACCTCCTGCAGAACGGGCAGATGAATGGACCAGGGGTGGAGGAGGAGGAGACAAACATACCAGGAGAGGAAGGTAGGAAGATTTTTCTCTGATGTTCAGACATGAGAAGAAGAAGCAAATATCATTTCTATAGCGCCTCTCAAGATAAAAATCACGAGGCGCTTCACAAAAACAAAAAATGTAAAAATATAAAAAATAATTTAGAAAATGGTTAAAAATATATTTAAAATGAGAAAAAATAGACAGTTGTGATTAAAAATGTTAAGAAAGAGAGAGAGTGAACAGGAAAGAGGGAAACCAGTGGATCCTGAGGAAGGTGGAATAGGTGGGGAGAGCAGAATAAAGAGAGAGAGGTGAAGAAGGTCATACAAAAGCCAGCTTGAACAAGTGAGTCTTCAGCTGCTTTTTAAAGGAGACCACTGAGTCCACTGATCTCAGGCTCAGGGGGAGAGAGGTCCAGAGTCTGGGGGCCACAGCAGCAGATGATCTGTCACCTTTGACCTTTAGCCTGGTGCTGCACAACCAGTAGGCTTTGGTCACTGGACCTCAGGGACCTGCTGGGGGTGTAGGGACTAAGAAGATCACCAATGTAAGATGGTGCTTGTCCATGTAAGGCCCTATAGACCAGAACCAGGATCTTGAAATGAACCCTGAAGGTGACTGGCAGCCAGTGAAGCTGGAGGAGAAGCGGGGTGATGTGGGTGTGTTTGGAGGACTTGGTCAGAAGCCGAGCACAGGCGTTCTGAACCACCTGTAGACGGTTCAGGGAGGTTCTGCTCAGACACGTGAAAAGAGAGTTACAGTAGTCTAAGCGTGAGGAGATGAAGGTGTGGAGAACTGTCTCAAGTTCAGAGCGGGACAGAATGGGACTCAGCTTAGCAACGTTCCTGAGATGGAAGAAGGAAGAGCCAACAAGAGAACTGACATGAGAATCCAGGGTGAGAGCTGGGTCAAAGGTCACGCAAAGATTCCTGACGGAAAGTTTGGTGTGGGAAGCAAGCTGACCAAGAGAGTCTCTGACTTTGGGAACCAGCTTGTCTGGGGCACAGATGAGGATCTCAGTCTTATCTTCATTCAGCTGAAGAAAGCTCCCACCATCCAGGTTTTGATAGAGTCTAAGCAGGTGTGTAACAGCTGCAGCTTAGACATCTCATGGGGCTTAAAGGAGATGTACAGTTGGATGTCATCTGCATAAAGATGGTAGGAGATTCCTTTGAAGGAGCTCAGGATGGCCTGAAGAGGAAGCAGATAGAGGAGGAAGAGCAGAGGCCCCAGCACAGAACCTTGTGGGACACCATGGGTAAGAGAGGTGGTGGAGGACCTAAACTTGGAGACGGCCACAGAAAAGGAGCGCTCAGAGAGATAAGAGGAGAACCACTCCAGAGCAGATCCTGATAGGCCTACCCAGTCTCTCAACCTCTCCAGTAGCAGGTGATGGTCAACAGTGTCAAAGGCTGCAGTCAGGTCCAGCAGGACCAGAACAGAACAGTCCCCTGCATCACTGTGGGTCAGAAGGTCATTAGAGACCCTAAGAAGAGCTGTTTCAGTAGAATGAGCTCTACGAAAACCTGACTGGAAGCTATCATAGATGTTCTGTTCATCAAGAGCAGCTGTGAGTTGTTTAGAGTTTCGGTTGTTCCAGTCCGGCCTTTAGAATCAACATTCAGGACATTTTATTTAGTACATTTCTGTTGGTGTGAAACCACCAGAAGCTCCATGCCGACTGACCTCAGGATGCTGCTGACATCAGCCTGAGCTCACTGCATGACTCACTTCTTCCTCCCTGTCTCTTCTTTCCTCAGACGAGTGTTTGATCGTCGATTCTGAGGCCGGAGCGCCGGCTCCCGCTGCCGAGGAGCACCGGCCTTCCTCTCAGAGTGCCAAAGAGGTGGCTGACTCTCTCCTCCACCTGGGTCAAGTCTCCACCGGCAGCACTGCGAGCGCGGCCGTTCAACAGCCTGTTGCCATGGAGACCAAAGATGTCAGCGTGGCAGCTGAACGGGATGAAGAAGTAAAGGACAAGCAGGAGGGGGGCACGAGTGAGGGCGAAGAGGAGGAGGCACCGACAGTTCAAGTGCTGGAGGAAGCATCTGTTCTCCAGAAGGAGGCGGAGCAAGAGCAAGAGCGGCACTTTGCCACGAGCAACCATGTTGGCGAAGGGTTCCACCTGGAGCCGACCAAAGGTGAGGAGGAGGAAGAGATGGTGGTGTCGGTGCAGCAGACGCAGGAGACTGGAGAAGAAGATGGTGAGGAGGAGCACAGGAGGCGTTTCCTCTCCATCCGGGGTGTGCCGAGCGCTGTCCGAACCATCACCAGCACAGCAGCAGCTCAGGGAACACACGTCAAGACCGAAGAGCCAGGTCCTCCAGGGGACTACAACGGAACCAGTCCACTTGACAAATATCAGTCCTACAAACCGGGACTGCTTCAGAACAACAAACCCAGTCCTCCTCGGAGCTACGGCTCCCACCGGGCCAGCCCCCTGGAGGACTACTTCCCCCTCCCCCAACTCCACAAGGCCTCATCTTCAGCCTCCCCCGACATCATCGAAGTCCGCTCGGATAAAACAGACAGAGACTTTGATGAGTTGGACGAAGACGACGAGCAGGATGATGACGACAGCATGTCGCAGCGTTCGGCCGTGACTGACGAGTCGGAGATGTTCGACATGACCCGGGGGAACCTGGGCCTTCTGGAGCAGGCCATCGCCCTGAAGGCAGAGCAGGTGAAGTCGGCCGGCCCCAGAGAGCTCCTCCGCGCTCCAGACATCCACCATCAGAGATACTTCACTATCGAGGACGGGCCCAAGCACCTGGACATCATCCGTAAGACCTACTTCAGCAAAGGTAGGCTGGCCCCGTCACCACGGAGGGATTTGGTTGGTTTGTTCTAGAGCTGGACGAGACTCAGCTACCTGATGCTGGTGGATCCGCTGATCCCGGCTTCTTGCCTCCGCAGCAAATACACAAACGGTAAAAAAATCAGCTCAGTGGCCCAGTGGTATGAGTGCCTGCCCTGAGAGTGGGATGTCGGGGGTTCAAATCCTGGTCGAGTCATACCAACGGCTTTAAAAGTGGGACCCAGTACTGCTTGATACTCAGCTTTAAGTTGTGTGACTGAGAGGTTATACCGCCTCACGGCTCCCTACGAGGATGGGTCACACGTGGAGATGTAATTTCACCAGTCAGTGCGTTTACACGCACATCAGGAAACCCAAGTGTTGCCCGAAAAAGACTCGCGTCTGTTTTTTATTGCAGGTAAACCTGTTGGTCTGGTTCTAATCGAGCTGAAGCACCCAGATAATGCGGTAGTTATCCGATTACATCCTGCGTGTAACGGGTCAGCCGAGCTAAACCGGTAGGACGCCGGCGTTCCAGAAGTGACGATCCTCTAAGAAGAGCATCGTCACAAAGCATAAAACAGGCCAGCATGTACCAGATAAGCTGTGCTGCAGCCATTGTGAAGGACCTGCTTCACTCCCGCCAGCCTCAGTCTACTGCTCGTGTTGCTAGGGGCTAACCGGAAGAGTGCTGACATGTCGCCACCTACTGGTGGCACCAACCCTCTACTGGGGAACAAACTTCATTAAAGAGGCCGGTTTCTTAGTGTGCATGTAAACTAGGATAACGACATATGACAATAAGATCAACCTGATCCTCTTAGATGTTGGACAGGTGAGAACGTGTGTTGACTAATGGGACTTTAAAGTCCAGTCATGTAGAAACGTCGAACAAAACCACTTTTACCGCATCGTTTTTCCTCGCGGGGCCGTGCTCAGCTGCAGTTAACAGGAGAGATGCTTCAGGTAGAAAATCTCGGGGGTGTTCGGACCACCTGAGTCTCGTCCAGCAGAGACTTAGAGTCCTGCTAAGCTCCTCCCCCCTCATGGAGGTGAGGATGAAGGGGCGAGTGGAGAGGAAGTGCTTGATGGGGGGGTTACGTTGTTTTTCTCTGCTGGCGCTCTGCCCACTCGTCACGCTCACGGTGAAGCAGCAGCGTGATTTCACAGCCGTCGTGCTGCCCTCTCCGTGGCCTCGACTCCCTCCTGTGGTGGCGTTCCTGTTCCCAGCTCTGATTAGACGACGCGTGTCTCGTTAACGTTCAGTTTGAAGGCCAGCAGAGCACCGCGCCATCCCTCTTGTGTTAGCGCTCCAGAAGTTTTCATCTGTAAGAAAATAAAACCAAACAAAAGAGAAAATGACTAAAAATACGTAGAAAATGAGAGAAGTGAACGTTTATTCTGCTCAGGGAGCTTTGTCTGAGTCCTGACTGTAAAAGGAGCACCTGATCATTTTCAGGTCATTTAGTCAGAAAAGTGACTAGAGAGGAAGTCCATATATGGTGATGCTGAGATTTTATTTCTCAGAGAAAAACTTTAAATAAAATAAATCTGTGAGCACAGTTTTTACAGCTTTAGACTTTGTTTTATGTGTATTTATTAATTGTTTATTTTCTCGTTTGTTGTTTGTTTGGTGAAGGGTTAGTTAGTTAGTTAGTTAGTTAGTTAGTTAGTTAGTTAGTTAGTTAGTTAGTTAGTTAGTTAGTTAGTTAGTTAGTTAGTTATAGACCCGGTGCACCGTGGCATTTAGAGCTGATATCTTACCTGCAGCAGAGCAAAGCTAAGCGCTAACTTTTAGTCATTAGTACTGTCATGTGAGGTGGTTTATTTTGCTGCTCTGCTAGCCAAACACTGTGGCTATGCTAGCTGCTAGCCAGTGTTTCCTCCGTATAACCGGGCTCAATTATCTGTGTAGCATAGCAACACAACCAATGTTTGATAAAGTGGTTGTGTCAAACGAAACATCTGAAGCAAAGATGCTTAAATACCCATCCATCCATCTTCTACACCTGCTAATCCACACAGGGGGCCTGGTGCCTACCTGCAGCAGGCAGGGTACACCTGGACAGGTAGCCAGGTCATCGCAGACACACATCCATGCACGCGCTCACAGCCAACGACAATTTAGAGAGACCAGTCAACCTGACAGCCATGTTTTTGGACTATGGGAGGAGGCCGGCGCATGCACACGCAGAAAGACCCCAGGTTGGCAACAGCACTAACCACTTCTCCACCGTGCAGCCTTTGCAAAAATCATTTATTTAAGCTGCTGGAAACATTGAAAAGTTCTTGCAGTGGGTGGTTCCTGCACTAATCAGCTGATAGCTTCACTCAGGGTGAGGACTTCTCTGGAGTCTCTACACGCAGATGACTCGTCACTGACTCCGGATAACCACGCTTAAAAAATCCTTTACTGCTTATTTTGTTTAGTCCTTTATTTCATTTTCAGCAAAAATGAAATAAAAGTGTAAAACATAAAAAACACTTCAACATAAATAATGGACGAGAGCAGAAAGAACGTATGATATCGGCCGCTTTGTCACACTTTTATTGTTTCATTCTCCTGATTTGTTTGGTGTCTAACGTGTCACAGCGCCTCCTAGTGGTCCACTACTGAACCATATCTACTATAGCTAATGTCTATAAAAGCCGCGTGTCAGATGACCAAAGGGCTTAAACACAGAGACGTAGAACAGTAAATCCAAACCAGGAATACTGAACAGTAACGCTAACCCAACGCAGCAGAATTCAACTAAACACAAATAGTTTTGTTGCAATAAGATAAATAAAATGTTTGTAGCCTGAACCTAAAAGGAAATACAGGATTAGACGTAAGCCGACGTTCTAATAACCCTTTAAAGGCTCTGTGAGGTAGAAACTGCACACAGACAGCTTTAGTCTGGTGGTGACTGAGCTGGTTGTCTCTTTAGATCCAGACAGGATGTGTGTAAATGTGGTAAAACCAGGAAACGCCGACGGTGACGCTGTGGTACATGTCTGGATTTCCTGCTCAGCCAAGCATCAACCACTTGCTTTTGTCCTCTTTTTCTCCTCCCTCTCTTCTGATTCCTCCTTTCTGATCCAGAGAGGCCAGAGAAGAGAGAGAACAAGTGTCCCACGCCAGGCTGCGACGGCACCGGCCACGTGACCGGCCTTTACCCCCACCACCGCAGCCTGTCGGGCTGTCCGCACAAGGACAGGATCCCCCCAGAGAGTGAGGGAGTCTGATGATTCGTAGCTTTTTCCTGTTGTAGCGCTGCTGAGATCTGGTCAGAAGCAGCTTTTCTCTGATCCTGTCATCTCTGCTCAGTTCTGGCCATGCATGAGAACGTGTTGAAGTGTCCGACTCCCGGCTGCACCGGACAGGGCCACGTCAACAGCAACCGTAACACACACCGCAGGTACGTCCTCCCAGCTGTTGTTCTGCTGGACAAACATGCAGACGCTGATGTACGTCCCTGTGTCCCACCAGCCTCTCCGGTTGTCCCATCGCTGCTGCAGAGAAGCTGTCCAAGGGCCACGAAAAGCAGCACCTGTCTCCGCCTGGAGGAGAGCTCCTCAAGGGGAGTCCCAACGACAGAGTGCTGAGGTGGGTCCGTTATATGGGTTCTGGTTCTGGGTACCACAAAGTCCTCAGAAGCTGAGAGGGGTTTTCTCTTTCACTCTGGTTGCAAAGAAAACCCCTAAGATCGCTTTAAGCTTGACCCGGAAGGTCCGAGGGAACGTCTGACCCCTCCAGTGAGTTCTGGGTCGGTTCCAGATCCCAGAACCACCTCGGCTAACTCCTTCTGATGAGGAGGAGCAGCGGTTCTGCTCAGAGTTCCTCCCCCTACCTGGAGGGCCAACCCACCTCTCTATTTTCTAAAGGGGAAGTGATGTCATCAGCCCGATCTTTCCTTATTCGGCCTCCTGCCTTATACATTTATTCCCCTCAGCTCAGACCTGTTTTTACTTCCAAAGACTTTAAATTTCTTATTTATGCAACTTTTGGTTTAGTTATTGAGACGTGACCCATCAGAAACACATGAAGAGCTAAAAAACATGAAACAGTCAAAAAACAGTCTAATAAAAATGTGGGTCACAGCCATTCCCTACGGTAGCCTAAAGCACTTTCATTAGGATTTTGTGCATTTTTGCTTGCCCTACTACCAGAACCAGCGTTGTGGTGAGGAGGTGTAGATTTCTCTTTCGAGTCAGACCTGTTGTACCGTGTGCCTCTACAGGTGCTGGTCATTAAAGCAGAGTATCCGTATTCTAATCTAGTCACAAAAGGCTGGGAACCCCTGGCCTACAGAACTAGACTGAGAAACCATTTAAAGGCTTTTGACTTAATTAGCTGATTGGACTGTGGCACCAGGGGAACCTAATATTCTGATACTGAATTAGGGATTTTCATTAGCTGTCAGTTATAATCATCAACATTAAAGAAGTAAATGATGGATGGGCTCCACCTTTTGGATGGAGTTACTGAAATAAATCAGCTTTGTCACAATTCTCAAATTTTATGACCAGCACAAAATCATGAAGCTATGCTACGCTACACTAGGCTATGTTAGGCTATGCTAATCATGTGTCTAATTCTATGAGGGTACAGGTCGGTGCTCTACCTGCTGGACGTCACTGCCTGAGGCACCTCCGCCAGTGTCTTTGTGCACTTACGCCCCTCTACAGTCCTCTCCGGCATAAAATGGTCATCAGCTGGGGACCACCAATCAGATGTTTCGCTCCTTTAACCCAGTACATCTCCTGCTGGTGGAGCGGTGGCAGGGATCTCTCCCTATCACCCCCTGTTGATGCCCTCCATGTTTGATGGGGTTAGGGTTCTGCTGTTGTGTCCTTGGGCAAGACACATAACCCACGTTGCCTGCTGGTGGTGGTCGGAGGGACCGGTGGCGCCAGAGCTCGGCAGCCTCGCCTCCGTTAGTGCGCCCCAGGGCAGCTGTGGCTACATCGTAGCTCATCACCATCAGTGTGTGAATGTGTGTGTGAATGGATGAATGATACACTGTAGTGTAAAGCGCTTTGGAGTCCTTACTCTGAGAGGCGCTATACAAGTGCGGCTCATTTATCATTTGTTCCCCCAACCCCTTTGCTTCCTCCTTATCCACAGCCAAAAGCTACCCCTTTCTGCCTCCTCTGCCTTTGTGACTTTCTGCCACCCTGCTCCTGTGCATCCCACAGTTGAAGACCCTACGTCCTACTTTACCTGGGCGTATGATGGCTTTCCAGCCAGCCCTTCTGCATTCCTCCACTAAACCTGCACACTTAGAACGCGTACGCTCATTGGCAGCCTCCATGGCCTCTTTCCACGGAACTGTGAGCTCCACCAACAGGATGGTCTTACTTGGCCTTGACCAAAGGATCAGATCTGGCCGGAGTGACGTCTCTACGACCTCTCTGGGGAATTGGAGCTGCTGGAGGTGAGAGAACATTCGATGGTGTTCTCTGGCAACGCGGTTTGGTCTTCTCTCCTGCCCTTGCAAACAGGGTTGGCCGTTGTGCTGGAGCAGAAGGTCTGCTGTTAGCTTCCCGTCTGCATGTCTCCACAACCTCAGCCAGCTTCCTCAACACCTGATCATGCCGCCATTTACAGCTTGGGACAATGCTGTCTTGCAGCCCCACAGGATATGAGGGAGGCTTGCGTTACTGTTGCCGCAAAGTGAACATGCCTCCTCGGCCTTTTCCTGCTTATATCCCAAACTTATAGATCTTAGCGGCAGCTGCAGTGTATTCTTGCCGAAGAGGCCTACATCCGACTGGCAAATTGGTATTCCCAACCACTTCCTGATGAATGAATTTGCCAGCCCGTCCTTCTTGTCTACCACTGAGGAAGGGACCTCACACAACTTTACCCATGGGTATAGTGTGACCTGATAACTCAGCACGTTATACTTGCCGGAAAGTTGGCTCTGGTCAATCTTGGCCAAGCCCCCTGCTAGCTGCTTCCTCACGGTTTCCCTCATCTCCTTGTCCGTGAGGTCTGCTGTGTAGGTATGGCCGAGGCTACGAACGGGTTGCCTTCACTAGGCTATTGTAGGCTATGCTGACCATGTGACCAATAAACTTTGATTTTGTTCTAAAATAGATTTTAAGTCAGAAGAAATTGTGAACAGCATCAGAAGTGGTTAGTATGGAAACTCCTTAGTGGCACTTTGTGTAAATAAAGTAATTTTTTAAATATCAAAAACAGAAAATTCAGCCTTAATATTTGTTTTTTACTGTTTTTGGCCGTCTCCGCTATGTTTCTTATGGATCCCAGAAACCAACAAGCTTTTCTCCTTTCCATCAAAAAGTTATTTTATTTCATTTTCCTTCTGTGTCCCTCTAGGGCCGTGTATTTTGACCCTTCCAGGCCTCCATAGATGAGATATGTGATGTTGGGCTGCCCATCACCAGATCCTGGACCTAAGAATGATAATTACTGTGAAGCCAACACCGATGCTATGCTCTGTCCGCGCTCCCCCTCATCGCTATTTCAATTAATAATGCCGTTGATATGCTAATTATCTCAGTTCTACGTGTGTCTGCAGGAGGAGGGAAAATAATTGCTTTCCTAGAGGAAAACTCATCTTTGACTGGACAAAGCATCGGATTAAAACACAATAAGGCTGAATTGTTTTTCTAATGAGCTTTCGTGTCTGTTAGACGTAGAGCTGGATGCATCACTGCTGATTTAATAAAAAGACAGAAAATTCCCCCGTGATCGCTGCTGGTACAGGTCAGGTCACGAAGCTCGTTACTGACACCAGAAACTGCGACTTCAGCCGGTGCCTGTGCTGGAGAAGAATCTATCAGTGGATATGCGCCAACAGGTTTGACAAAAGCCTGGCTCTCCAGGAAAACGAGAGGGCTTAAAGCTCATAAATTCCTTCTGTAAAACATGCAAATGTGCCCTCCGCTGATAAGAGAGCTTTTAATCCTGCTGCTCTCCGGCTAAGTACACCAGCGCTCCTATCTCCAGGCTCTCTGTTTCACTCCTTTCTCCTCTTTTTCTCCTCCAGTTTGTTTTGTGTCTCTCTTTTGATTTTTCATCTTTCTCGACCTTTTCTGCTTTGTTTAGTCATTAATCCCAGCTTTTACTACTACCCCCCCCAACAGGCCCATGTGCTTCATCAAGCAGCTGGAGGTACCTCAGTATGGCAGCTACAGGCCCAACATGGCGCCCTCAACGCCTCGCGCCAACCTGGCGAAGGAGCTGGAGAAGTACTCCAAGGTCTCCTTCGATTATGCAAGCTTTGATGCCCAAGTTTTCGGGAAGCGAACGCTTGCTCCAAAGATGACCACCAGCGAAACTTCACCCAAAGCCTTCAAAAGTAAGAGCAGACATCTGGATAACAAAAACCTTTAGAACCATTAGAACCGTTAGAACAACTGGAATCGTTAGAACCATTAGAACCGTTAGAATCATGAGAACCATTAGAACCGAATCGTTAGAATCATTAGAACCAGTAGGACTGTTAGGACCATTTAAACCATTAGAACCATTAGAACCGTCAGAATCGTGAGAACCATTAGAACCGAATCGTTAGAACCATTAGAACCAGTACAATCATTAGAACCATTAAAACCGTTAGAACAATTAGAAACATTAGAACTAAAATTTAGATTAATCTACTGAATGGTGTTGTTATAAACTTATAATCGTTAGAATCATTAGAACCGAATCGTTAGAACCATTAGAACCAGTACAATCATTAGAACCATTAAAACCGTTAGAACAATTAGAAACATTAGAACTAAAATTTAGATTAATCTACTGAATGGTGTTGTTATAAACTTATAATCGTTAGAATCATTAGAACCGAATCGTTAGAACCATTAGAACCAGTACAATCATTAGAACCATTAAAACTGTTAGAACAATTAGAAACATTAGAACTAAAATTTAGATTAATCTACTGAATGGTGTTGTTATAAACTTATAATCGTTAGAATCATTAGAACCGAATCGTTAGAACCATTAGAACCATTAGGACTGTTAGGACCATTTAAACCATTGGAACCATTAGAACCGTCAGAATCGTGAGAACCATTAGAACTGAATCGTTAGAACCATTAGAACCATTACAGTCATTAGAACCATTAAAACCGTTACAATCATTAGAACCATTAAAACCATTAGAACAATTAGAACCATTAGAACTAAAATTTAGATTATTCTACTGAATGGTGTTGTTATGAACTTATAATCGTTAGAATCATTAGAACCGTTAGAATCATTAGAACCGTTAGAACCGTGAGAACTATTAGAACCAATAGAACTTAATCGTTAGAACCATTAGAACCGTTAGAACCTTTCCCACTGTGCAAAGACCTAGTTTGAACGTCCTACAGACACGGTCTGGACCAACAGACTCAATATAGACATGATCTGCACGTCCATGTAACGTTGACTGTTTGCAGGGTTAGAACCATTAGAACCGCTAGAACCATTACAATCATTAGAATCATTAGAACTGTTAGAACCATTAGAACTGTTAGAACTAAGATTTAGATTAATCTACTGCATGGTGTTGTTATAAACTCCCGTCCATAAATAAATAAACTGTATTTGTATAGCACCTTCTTAGGGTTCTACAAGCCCCCAAGGCGCTCCACATCACACTCAGTCATTCATAACCAGGTGATGATGAGCTACGATGTAGCCACAGCTGCCCCGGGGCGCTCTAACAGAGGTGAGGCTGCCGAGCACAGGCGCCACCGGTCCCTCCGACCACCACCAGCAGGCAAGGCGGGTTGGCAGTCTTGCCCAAGGACACAGCAGCAGCAATCTCTGGTTGGAGCTGGGATCGAACCTGCAACCTTCAGATTACCGGACAACCTGCACTACCTCCTGAGCTGCTGCTGTACCATGATGGATAGGTGGCAATGATGCACCGATAACCAGGGTTGTCAGCAGTTTGCTATCAATGACTATAAGATGGACAAACCCCACCCACAGCCTTCTGTGGGGCTTTTTGTAGCCAAATGGACGGTTCCAATCGCCACCATTTTGGCCATGTGACACATCTCATTGTAGTCTGCCAATCCATAAATGGGAAAAGAGGTGGAGCTGAGGCTGGGAGAAAATGATTGACACATATGAACTCTGAACCAATGTAGCTACGAGCTAACCCAAAGCCACATGGTGCTTGGAGCCAACGGAGGGAGCTACGAACTAACCCAAACCCAAAGCTAACAGAGGTTTTCAGGTGCTTTTAGCCAGAAAAACACGGTTAAGAGACTCGAAGTGTAGCTAGCATAAACTCAGAGAGCTGCGGTTTTTCTGTAGTCTCCCTCAGAGAGCTCCACAAGCATCCAGGACGACTAACTCCTCGCATGGAAGCCTGGCAGCCGCACAGCTCAGCTGCCCCAGGAGGCAGGAGCGGCTGGCCATCTGCGTCTAGTAGCTGTTCCTGGCAGGGAGGCGCGAGAAGCCAGGCATCCGCCTCACTCAACTGCCTCCGAATGGCCGGAGTGGCAGATTGGTGAATGGCGGCAACCTTGCAGATCTTTGACTGCGATGGACCAGCTCAGCCTGGAAACCTCCGCTAGCCTCGGTCAGCTTACCTAGATCACCCAGCCCAACCAGCATGTTATATTTCAACCCATCTTTAACCGAGCAGTGGTATGTTAAACATACAGCATTCCTTCCGTTCAGCCAGCAAAATAAAGTATAGAAATATAATTTTACTTACTGATAAAAAGAAGAAGCTGCTTGGATGATCGGCCAATAACCACAGCTTGCCCTCTGTGCCCGATAATCCCATGATTAACATCCAAACACGAACACACAGAGGACAAAACTAAAATTCAGAGTCGAAATGGCCGAACATCTATTAACGTGAGGCTGAGGCCTTTCCTGGAGCTAGCCGCTAGTGCTAGCTCTGACACTCACGCTATCTGTCAATCAAATCTAATTATTTATAACTCAAAGCATGTAATTACACCTAAGTATGAAAAAACTATCTTATCTCAGAGCTGTCATGAATGTAAACTAGATCTATTAAAGCTAGAATGGTTTTTTGAACCAGGCTGTAAACATGTTTATTTCAGCTGTGAAAATAGTGTTTTTTACATGGGAGTCAATGAGGATATGCTAACTTCTAGTGCCAGCCCCTAGTGGATGAGGGTGGAAGTACAATTATTGTCACTTCCTGGTTGGCTTTAAGTATGGGAGCCTCAGGTTCCCTCTCGATTTAACCAGGAGTTTTATGTAGTCCGTTTGTGTATTTCTTATTGTGTTTTTGGCGCCACCTATTGGACGGGATTTGCAGCTACTAACTGATGCCATTTGCTCCTTCCACAGCGAAGCCCTCGTTTCCCAAGTCTCCGTCACCCAGCCTCAGTCTCCACGGTTACGGGAAAAGCTCCGTCCTAGCCTACGACTACTCCCATGACGCAGAAGCTGCTCACATGGCTGCCACCGCCATCCTTAACCTGTCCACGCGCTGTTGGGAGAAACCCGAGAACCTCAGCATCAAACCGCAGATCAAGGTAGTTTCCTTAGGAACGTTACAGGTGCGTCATCGCCCGCCCATGAAAGCTGGGTGACAACGTGTTTGCCTCTAGATGTTTTAGTCAACCTTAAAGATGGCCGCCATAGCTGAGAGAATGGCAAAACTCAAAAATTGTGATTCAGTGAAAATGTATAGTCTGTTTCTAGATTTATCCAGAAACTTTAATTAGGTATTAGTTTGGAAAGGAGGCGGGGCTTAAATTATTAGCCAATTAGAAGCACATGTGCAGAATTCTTCCTGTCCCCTGCACGTGGAGAAGAATGATTATCTGATTGAAGTGTAGATGAAACGTTTGTGGTCACAGCTGGTGAGACCTCCCGCCTCCCTTCTTCTCCATCATCTTCACATGGATTTCTCATCAGAGGGCTTACAGCATCAGGATCGTGTTGAGATTCTGTTGCATCACCTCTCCCCTCCTCTTTCATCCCTCCATCCCACGCTCTTCATGTTGTTATTGAATTTGGCTGACTGCCAGTTCCCTGGATTACTTTTCCACCAGGTAGCCTTTTTTTCATTATCTGCCGGACCAATCTCCTACTCTGTTTCTCCACCCCACCACGCGTTCTTTAATTTTTCCTGCTCATCTCCTTTAGTCTGTTCCTTCATATGAAGGTTTTTCTCTCCGTGTCGCTCTACATCTCTTTTATTTCCCTTTGCTCGCTCACTCGTTCCATCTCTCTGTGATCAGGAGGAATAATTGGAGCACCACTTTCCCCCATATTGAGATTTTAAAGGCCTTTTTGCTTCACTGAGAGGGAAAAGTGACTGCTTCATCACTTTTGTCCTCTTTTCATTTCCTGACACGGTTTTAGGAAAGTAAAAAAGGAAATCAGTGTGTTTGGCAGCAAAGTAAAACAAGGTGTTGTTCAGAGGAGGCAGTGATCCAAGAGCAGGAACTAGCCATGCACATCAGCTGGGTACTGAGGTGGAATACTGAAAAACCGGAACACTGGGAATGGTTCCAGTTTTCTTTCCTCCTCTCATAACACTTTGATGTTTCTAGATCTTGACCAGGCGATCCGAGCAGCTAGCTGAAAACACGGCTCCGCTCACCCCACGCTTTCTGTTAACCTGTCAGCACTACAATCCAGCTCCGCGTTAGCTTAGCGCCGCTGGCACCAAAATAACTCCTGACCATTCAACTGCATGTCTGAGTCAACACGGATACCAGCTCCAGGATGATTTTATAAGCAAACACATGAACTCATCAAGAACGGATGTGTAGCAGATTAGAAACTCATGAAAAGTTCTTTTTCTTTGTCTCTTTAAAACACAGATGTATTATACACAAGGAGCCTAAGTCACGCCCATCTACTTCTACAGAAGAACAAAAACATGAATGCAAGTCAACGGGGCTATTTTCTATTTCTGTTATGTTCCATGGATTTCACACATGATGTCCGTGAATATTAAAGATGCATTTTGATACCAAGAACGCGCTTATTTTTGAACAGGGGGAAACGCTATTTTAGGTTTTGGGTGAAAATAAGTCCAGGACTACAAATGTGCATCACGTCATCGAACCAGACACGGAGGAAACTGAGGGGAAAAGGGCTGTAAGTTCAGCAAACTTCCCACAGGAGGAAAGAACCACCACAAATCTGGTCATGTGGTGAGTAGCAGCTACGCTAGGGGGAGGAGCTTATGTGGTGACATCACATGTGACATGCCGATTTCTAGTTTGTAGTCATGCTAATTACAAAATTTTACAAGCTAATAAATCTCAAAATGTGAGAATGGCGTGGTCAAAACACCCATCATTACTTTTCATGTAAACTGCAGTACAACATGTGTGATCCAGGGTCTGAGGCAAAGCAGGTAAAAAAATAACTCTTTTAGCCCCTTTAAGGGACCCATGGGCCGACCGGAGAAGGAGGGGACTCCCTGTGATGACCACGATGATTAAGAAAACCGTATTGGGAACGTTTTTTTTTTTTTAAAGAACTGATTAAAAGTTCAGTTCATACATTTTAAACAAAAGAAGTAAAAATTTTTAGTTCATCATTAAAAATTTTGAATTAATCCTCATTTGATTCCTTGATATTTTGAATGTTGTATATTAATGTGTATACTGATCTCATAATGTTTAAATGTCCCCTTAAACCATGAAACTGTCAGTATTGTATATCTTTATAAACAGACCTCATAAACTAGCCTGGCAAGCCAGACTAAATAAATTTATTATTTAGTCTGGCAACGCTCCATTGACGGCTCTCGGTTGTGGGGCGGGTTCTACCATTGTCTTTCAAATGATCTCCACATGCTACTGGACAATGAATCACTCTGTTGCATCATCCCACCCACCAGGCATATAGAGTGCCCTGATTGGCCCACAAAGCGGATAAAGCTCTGTGATTTGTTCACTAAGCAGATAGAGCTTGGCCCACCATTATGGACCAATCACAGCTCTTTATGTGTTTGAAACCCCTCTAGAGAGCTGTGATTGGCTAGCCAGAGTCCTGGTAGGAGCTGCGGAGGTTCCAATGGAGCATGCCTAGACCACTCATAAACCCTAATTGTCTCCATAAACCACCATGTTGTCAAGTCCTCATAAGCCTGTGAAAATTCATATGTGAAATGTATATTCTGATATGTTTTTCTTACTTTTGAAGTGAGACTTTTCTTCTACGGGTAAAATCTAAAATTTTGACATACTTTTCGTGTTCACCAGATGCAGGGAAAGGCGTGTCCTCATAAACCACCAAAAAGTCACAGTGGCTTCATAAACCATATATTCACACATGTGTGTGTGTGTGTGTGTGTGTGTGTGTGTGTGCGTGCGTGCGTGCGTGCGTGTGTGTGTGCTCTGTCTTCTCCATCCCCAGTGAGTCATGGCGGATGGCGGCTTATACTGAGCCAGGGTCCTCTGGAGGAACAATATTCATGTTAAACCCATCAATGATTCAAAGATTTGATTTTAACATTTATTCCTACAACACATTTGATTATTTTAACCTATAAGTTGTAAAGTCACGTAGGAACTTTGAGGAAGGTGATGTTTATTCATAGTGAGGATGTAGAAGTTTCGTCTGCATGAGACCTTGACTGAGAATCGTATGTCACAGGACCGGAGCAGAGTTCTCTGTTCTGCAAATGAAAGTTCGTTTCTGATCATTTTGTTGATGACAATTATAACTTTGATCTGTTACACTACCAATGTCCTCAGTTTGCAGGTAAATCACTTGATTTGGTCCTCACTTTGATGTATAGACTGACACACACACACACACACACACACACACTCATATTATTATTAGAAATAGTATCAGCAGTATTAATACCATTGTTATTAGTATTAGTAGTATGGTGGTAGTAGTAGTAGTTGTATTAATAATATTAGTAGTAGTAGTATTAATAGTAGTTTTGGTAGTATTAGTATTAGTATTAGTAGTATTGAAAGTAGTAGTGGTAGTATTACTAGTATTAGTGGAACTACTAGTAGTAGTATTGGTAGTATTTATAGCAATAGTAGTATTAATAGTAGTAGTAATAATAGTTGTAGTATTAGTAGTAGTAGTAGTAGTATTAACAGTAGTAGCAGTAGTATTAGTGGAACTAGTAGCAGTAGTATTGGTAGTATTAATAGCAGTAGTAGTATTAATAGTAGTAGCAGTAGTATTAGTGGTATTAGTACTATTAGTAGTGGTAGTACTATTGTGTTACAGAGTAAAATGATAGTTGTTATTTGAAAATCCGTCCTTTCTAGATTTTTTAATGTATTTTTATTTTGTAGCCTTTGAAGTGTAAAACCCACAAGCTACACGTGCTAGCATGTTTAGCCAACAGCTCCAGACGCTATAGCAGTAAAGTGCTTGTTTTACCATGAGCTAATTGCTAACCTGTTAGCAGAATGAGGAACTTTTCCTGCTAATATTATTTATTTAATTAAAATAAAGGCTCAGGTGTTGTCTGAAGCCCCAGACCATGGCAGTTTCACACTTTTATTGTTTCTCAGGTTAGGTTTAGGTAGTTAGGTTTGAAGGAGGCTTATGGCTGCAGGACTGGAGGAAAACATCTAAAGTAAGATTTCTACAGTAGAAGAAATCGATGTTTTACACACGATTTAAACGTTTCCAGCCAGTAGTCCTTCAGAAATCTCAGTGTTTGGTAATGAAATACTCTTTTCTGGTTACAAGAGTATGAAAACACCACGCTGCCTGATGAAGCTGCTGCTCAGCTTGTCGGCTCGGTGTGAAACAGCTGCTCTCAGGCTGAAGAGAGGGAACCTGACAGGACTTGGTCAGGTCTTTAAAGAACAGCTTTAGAACCTTTCAGCACGTTTCTGAGGTGCAGTTGAACAGACCCAAACCTGTCGTTTAGCTGATAAGTAATCCTTCTCAGTGGCCTAGTGGTAGAGTGTCCGCCCTGAGACTGGGAGGTCAGGGTTCGACTCCTGGTCGGGTCATACCAAAGACTTTGAAAAAATGGGACCCAACGCCTCCCTGCTTGACACTCGGCATTAAGGGGTTGGATTGGGGGGTTAAACCACCAAATGGTTCCCGAGCGCGACCGTGGCTGCAGCTCACCGCTCCCCCGGGGGATGGGTCAAATGCGGAGAACAGATTTCGCACACACACCTGTGTGTGTGACAACTAATGGGACTTTAACTTCTCTGTCCTCAGGAACAGGACATCGAGGTGGACGAAAACGGCACCCTGGACCTAAGCATGAAGAAGCCAATAAAGCGAGAGGGTAGCCTGTCAGGCACCAGCCCCGGGGTTCGGTCACCAGATCCTTCCTCCTCCTCCTCCTCCTCCTCTCTCCATCACAGCGGGATGACCTCACCAAACCTACATGCACACAAACAGGAGGACTGGGATGGACCTCTGGACTTCACCAAACCCAGCCGCCAAAGGGAAGAGGAAGTGGACGAGGTGAGAGCACTCAGACAGAAGTGAGTCCTGAAACGCAGCGTTTCCTGCTGCTCGAGTCACAAAGGAAACACCAGTACAAGCTGGAAAACTGGTCCTGAAGCATTCTGAGCCTGAACTTCTTGTTTACATCCCTTTCTTTGTCTGTTTGCGTTTTTCCTCTTTCTATTATTCACGTTCCAGGGAAATGCAAGAGTTACTGCGTGGTTAAAACACTGCTCTGAGTCACGGAGGAGGGTGTCAGGTGCATTGCACCATCCTGAATTTGGCATATGCTAATTCTCACTCCTTTGAACTTTTTCAAAAGAAATTTAAAGGGCCTTGAATGTTAATTTTTTATGAGGACATTTGGAAACATCTCGTCTACAGGAGCGTAAAGAGGGGGGTGTGTGCATTCGCCTTTCAGAGTGTTGCATGGAGATCATTGTCACAACCAACACATGCTGTTTGTTCAGATGGAGCACACGGGACTTTCATACGTGTCCTCGGACCCGGAGGACTGTGACCTGATGCAGGACAGCCCAGAGGACAGGAAGTACCCGGGGGAAGTGACCACCCCCAACTTCAAAGTCAAGCTTCAGCCCAAAGACAGCAAGAAGGAGCTGCTCTCGTAAGGCTCACCAGCATGTCCGCCATTTTATTACAGCGGGGGGGTTCCGTGTGCCCCACAAGCCATTTAGAGCCCTCAGAGGGATCATGAGCGGCCCTGACCGCACATCAGAAGTTGTAGAATGTGCTACTACTAGTTCACCTGTTGAATTAAGTATAGATTCACTAAGATAAGACAATAAAGTTTTTCTCTTACTAAATACATTATTTACTAGGAAATCACAATGTAGCCATGGAAACACTACTTTCTGTGTGTGTGTGTGTGTGTGTGTGTGTGTGTGTGTGTGGCTGCTTATACTGAGCCAGGATTCTCTGGAGGTTTCTTCCTGTTAAAAGGGAGTTTTCCTCTCCACCGTCGCTGCATGCTTGCTTAGTATGAGGATTGCTGTAAAGACTCTGACACTAGTCAGTGACTCGATGCGACCTGCTGGGTTCCTTATATAGGAAACATTTTACTAGTTGGCTTAATGACCTGAGCTGTGTTGTTTATTGTGTGAAGGTCCTTCAGACGACTCTGGTCCTGATTTAGCGCTTCAGAAATAAACTGAATTGAATTTAATTGTTTTCTGTGACCAGGCTAGCCATGATTAGCTTCTCCAGCTGCTAGCGGTGTAGCTAGCCATGATTAGCTACTCCAGCTGCTAGCGGTGTAGCTAGCCATGATTAGCTACTCCAGATGCTAGCGGTGTAGCTAGCCATGATTAGCTTCTCCAGCTGCTAGCGGTGTAGCTAGCCATGATTAGCTACTCCAGCTGCTAGCGGTGTAGCTAGCCATGATTAGCTTCTCCAGCTGCTAGCGGTGTAGCTAGACATGATTAGCTACTCCAGCTGCTAGCTGTGTAGCTAGCCATGATTAGCTACTCCAGCTGCTAGCGGTGTAGCTAGCCATGATTAGCTTCTCCAGCTGCTAGCGGTGTAGCTAGACATGATTAGCTTCTCCAGCTGCTAGCGGTGTAGCTAGCCATGATTAGCTACTCCAGCTGCTAGCGGTGTAGCTAGCCATGATTAGCTTCTCCAGCTGCTAGCGGTGTAGCTAGCCATGATTAGCTACTCCAGCTGCTAGCGGTGTAGCTAGACATGATTAGCTACTCCAGCTGCTAGCTGTGTAGCTAGCCATGATTAGCTACTCCAGCTGCTAGCGGTGTAGCTAGCCATGATTAGCTTCTCCAGCTGCTAGCGGTGTAGCTAGACATGATTAGCTTCTCCAGCTGCTAGCGGTGTAGCTAGCCATGATTAGCTACTCCAGCTGCTAGCGGTGTAGCTAGCCATGATTAGCTTCTCCAGCTGCTAGCGGTGTAGCTAGCCATGATTAGCTACTCCAGCTGCTAGCTGTGTAGCTAGCCATGATTAGCTACTCCAGATGCTAGCGGTGTAGCTAGCCATGATTAGCTTCTCCAGCTGCTAGCGGTGTAGCTAGCCATGATTAGCTACTCCAGCTGCTAGCGGTGTAGCTAGCCATGATTAGCTACTCCAGCTGCTAGCGGTGTAGCTAGCCATGATTAGCTTTGCCAGCTGCTAGCGGTGTAGCTAGCCATGATTAGCTACTCCAGCTGCTAGCGGTGTAGCTAGCATGATTAGCTGCACCAGCTGCTAGCGGTGTAGCTAGCCATGATTAGCTACTCCAGCTGCTAGCGGTGTAGCTAGCATGATTAGCTGCACCAGCTGCTAGCGGTGTAGCTAGCCATGATTAGCTACTCCAGCTGCTAGAGTGCTCATGTGAGAGAAATGTGGTTGCTGTAACTCCTGGTTCATGCCCGTCCTTTTGCAGGTGTCCCACACCTGGCTGCGATGGCAGTGGACACATTACTGGAAACTACGCTTCCCACCGCAGGTAAGCTCCCTGCTGAGGCTGCTGCTCTTCAGCAGCTCTGAGGCCAGAGCAGGAGAAGCAGGACTAATGCAGATGTTTGAACCTGATGTTTACTTCCTTCTGTCTGCGCTCTTTTTCCTGAATGACCTTGGTATGCCTCGCATTCTTGATTTCCCTTCACTCACCTCTTTCTTCTCTCCTTTCATTCCCCTCACACCCCTGGTTCTCCTCGTCCTCTTTCCTCTGCCTGTCCCCTCTCTCTCTCTCT
>NC_091755.1:44348858-44351358 GCF_043380555.1 Nothobranchius furzeri | reverse complement strand
TCCGTCTTATCTGTACTGGTAGAGCGCTCTTCCAGCAGCGGTTATTTGGGATACACGAGTCTAAAAACACACGGAGACAACAAGTCCTACCACCTTCTAACACACACACACCCTTGTAGCCTTACTCTAGATATGAATTTTTTTGATGCACAAAGTGCCGCTGATAACAAAAGTGAATAAAAGGGAGGAGATCTTAACGTTTGCTTCATGATTCTTCGCTTCTCGACTCTGACGTCCAGCCTGGACGGGCTACGGAGTCCAGAGAGTGCCGATTGTTTCAGATGCCTTTATTTCTCTGCCAAGAGGGCCATAAGTTCACTATATATACATTCTGTACAAATAGATTTTAAAGATGCTATATATATGAATATAAACACACATATATTTTTCCAGTGTAATTGTTCTTCTCTTGTATCGACGTATCAGAAGCTGAGGCGGGTTCGGAGCCGTACTCCGTATCTAATATCACTGAGACCTGCTCAACTGTGGCTTTAAACTAACCGGTCACGGTGGTGATGGTGTAAACATTCATACCTTTCCTTTTGGTTCACACGCCTGTCTCTGATCCCAAACAGAAAAGGTCGGCGTGTGTTTCTGCGACTGGAGCTGAACTGGCCGGACGGCTCTGTGTTGCTAAGTGTGACGTGAGTTCGTGTAGAGTAAAAAGCAGTCGCTGCCTCTGAATAATGTCCTGCACTTCGTGTTCAGCAGCATTGTGCGGTTTGTTATCGTGTGTTCTTATTGGTGACGGCCTCTAGCCTAGCAGCTGTTAGTGTAACCAGCCTTGGAGTGGTGTGCAGTACGATTCCCGTGATGTCAAAGGCATGTTGTAAATGTGCTCTTAGCCAACCTAGACCCAGTCTCCTTCGTGCACTTTCTGATACGCGTTGAGAATGCCAGCATCCGAGTGGTTTAGGGGAGCAGGGCGCTGCTCGCTCTCGCCGTTTCTTCCTTTTCTGCATCCGAGGCTCTGATTTGTGTTAGAAGCGAGTCGTTCTTTCTGTTCCCAACAAGGAAACCAAAAGAGACCGACAGGAAGCAGAGTTTGGTTCTCAGGTGACCGGATGGAGGGGTAGCTGCTGAGGCAGAATGGAGCTTCGCCATAGGTCGAGCACTCAGCTGAGGCTAGAGGCGATAGCAGCGGCTGGATCAAGGCCCCGTGTGGAATGAGACGAGTGTGTGGGAGTGGGAAATTGATTCGCCGGGATGCACAATCTCCCCTTTGTTGTTGGAGGAGGCGTTTGTTGCATAGATATGTGAACGTCACTCAAAAGAATGTCGAAGCTTTGTATGACTTTTTACCCCCTCCCCCGCCCAAACCGCCACCCCCTCCCTGTCTTGTGTAACCTTTCTTCAAGGAAGATAGTTTGGATGCATTTGGTTAACAAAGTAGTGAGTTGTTCCTCTTGAAATGCACGAGAAGCTCTAGCCGCCAGTGTTCAGACGTGAATGCTCTCCTAACCTGTTTGCTGTGGCATGACCCCGTTTAAACTGCTTGATGAAAACGTCTACTGAGGTATGGAAATAAAAACGACGAGGCCGTGGCAGCAGAGTGTTTTACTGTTGTAGAAAAACAACAAGTCAGTTAAGGGAGCGAACGCGGCCCACGCCGGTCCTGCGCCCACGCTCCGAGTCTTTCCATGTTTACATAAAAGTCCTGGGTGATTGTTTCCAGCGTTTAACCAGACCCCGGTGAGCAAAACTTTTCAGGGAATTCAACAAAAACATCCAAATGGGAAGGGCAGGCGTATTTACCGGAGACAGGAACGCGACCTGAGCTGTCCAAACGCTAAAACTAATCTAAAAATAGAACCAAAACCCCGCCCCCGCCCCGTCTGGTACCGCCTCCCGGCTGTAGGTCTCATCATGTGTGCCTTTCTCACTCCGCTCATGTCAACATACAGAATGTTCACACCTGGTTTAAGTTCAGCTCAGAGGACTCCGATCCAGATGTGTTAATTTCAGGGGTGGGGTGGGGTGGGCGGGGCTAAAGAAACTGTGACTCATTCTGTCCAATTCAGGTAACTTGTAAACTTCACGGAGAGTTTGTGTGATGGTCTCTAGATCAGCAGGGCATTATCCTACCCCGGTGGAGAGTCTGTACATATGTGTATTCAGAAACAGTGTTGTTGTTGTTGTGTTCCAGCTGAAAGGGTTAAAAATAACAAAAAAATAAATAAACAGCTAGTTGTGACACTGACGTAAAAACGCTCCGCAGCCAAGGGTTGTCCTGCCCACACATTTTTACAGAGAAGAGCTATTTTTACTGCTGATTTTCTAGACACGGATACGAACCAGAAGAACTTCCAGACTTTTACAAGCACTTCCTTAAATTCATCCTCTTGTTACTTTTGTAGATGTGGTTCCTTTGCTATGCTCCGAGTTGAAAAGTGGGACAGGCCTTGGCTGTGTGTCCTTGGGGGGGGGGGGGGGGGGGGGGGGTACAACACTGTAGGTTTGTGACTGTGTGTGTGTGTGTTCTTGTGTACATGTTCCCCTA
>NC_091755.1:44333805-44348658 GCF_043380555.1 Nothobranchius furzeri | reverse complement strand
TCCCCTTTGTTGTTGGAGGAGGCGTTTGTTGCATAGATATGTGAACGTCACTCAAAAGAATGTCGAAGCTTTGTATGACTTTTTACCCCCTCCCCCGCCCAAACCGCCACCCCCTCCCTGTCTTGTGTAACCTTTCTTCAAGGAAGATAGTTTGGATGCATTTGGTTAACAAAGTAGTGAGTTGTTCCTCTTGAAATGCACGAGAAGCTCTAGCCGCCAGTGTTCAGACGTGAATGCTCTCCTAACCTGTTTGCTGTGGCATGACCCCGTTTAAACTGCTTGATGAAAACGTCTACTGAGGTATGGAAATAAAAACGACGAGGCCGTGGCAGCAGAGTGTTTTACTGTTGTAGAAAAACAACAAGTCAGTTAAGGGAGCGAACGCGGCCCACGCCGGTCCTGCGCCCACGCTCCGAGTCTTTCCATGTTTACATAAAAGTCCTGGGTGATTGTTTCCAGCGTTTAACCAGACCCCGGTGAGCAAAACTTTTCAGGGAATTCAACAAAAACATCCAAATGGGAAGGGCAGGCGTATTTACCGGAGACAGGAACGCGACCTGAGCTGTCCAAACGCTAAAACTAATCTAAAAATAGAACCAAAACCCCGCCCCCGCCCCGTCTGGTACCGCCTCCCGGCTGTAGGTCTCATCATGTGTGCCTTTCTCACTCCGCTCATGTCAACATACAGAATGTTCACACCTGGTTTAAGTTCAGCTCAGAGGACTCCGATCCAGATGTGTTAATTTCAGGGGTGGGGTGGGGTGGGCGGGGCTAAAGAAACTGTGACTCATTCTGTCCAATTCAGGTAACTTGTAAACTTCACGGAGAGTTTGTGTGATGGTCTCTAGATCAGCAGGGCATTATCCTACCCCGGTGGAGAGTCTGTACATATGTGTATTCAGAAACAGTGTTGTTGTTGTTGTGTTCCAGCTGAAAGGGTTAAAAATAACAAAAAAATAAATAAACAGCTAGTTTGTGACACTGACGTAAAAACGCTCCGCAGCCAAGGGTTGTCCTGCCCACACATTTTTACAGAGAAGAGCTATTTTTACTGCTGATTTTCTAGACACGGATACGAACCAGAAGAACTTCCAGACTTTTACAAGCACTTCCTTAAATTCATCCTCTTGTTACTTTTGTAGATGTGGTTCCTTTGCTATGCTCCGAGTTGAAAAGTGGGACAGGCCTTGGCTGTGTGTCCTTGGGGGGGGGGGGGGGGGGGGGGGGTACAACACTGTAGGTTTGTGACTGTGTGTGTGTGTGTTCTTGTGTACATGTTCCCCTGTTCCTGTGTCAGTGTTCCAAAGCAGACAAGTAACGTTGGTTCTTGTGGGCGTACGGTCCACTTTAAATGTTCTCTATGAAAAATACAAATAAACACTCATAGACAAGAAAACCGACTGAAGTCTCTTTACTGTGTTCAAGTTTTCATGCTGTCACATCACCCCCCCCCCCCCCCCCCCCCCCCCCCCCCCGGCAAATTAGGAATAAACGTCTGATAGATAAAAGTAAATTAAACACACTGATAAAAGACAATCAAGTAACACATGCAAATCAATTAAATATAGAAAAATCTTATAATACAAATAAGTTTTACAGGTTAAAATTTACAAGTCTAGGTAATTAAACACTGATAAGATGTACGAAAGATGGTTAAACAGGCTAAAATCGATCAAATTCAGCTAAAAGCTGAACTAAAAAGATGAGTCTTACCGTTCTCTGTGGCCCTGAGGGCCTCAGCTGGAAGGGCCCCCACCTTCAGCATGTGTCCTGACTTATGACAAGGAGACAGCTGCCAGAGGAGCGCAGAGACCATGAAGGTAGCAGCAGTTCTGAGGGATGAGAAGGCCCAAGACCATTAAGACGTTAAAAACCATTAAAAGATCCTGATGTGGCTGTTTTGCATTTAAAAATATAATAAAAAAACTGGAAAACAAATTGTGTGTCTGTGTGCGTGCAGGGTAAGGGTAGGACAATTCATGTCCACAGGCTCGGATTTATTTTGTTTAGAAACTGTATTGTTTCCAAATGGGAGGTTCCCACCACCGCCACTTTGATCGTGTCATATGTCCCATCACACTCAGACAATCCAAAACTGGGAAACGAGGTGGTGCGGAGCGTGGGGCTGTTACAGTTGAAACAAATGAACCAGTGTGGCTACTAGCTAACTTAGCTAACCCAAGAAGCTAAGAAGGAGCTCCGGGGACCAGGGTAGCCCACCCACATGGTCTCCTGTGCGAGGCTGTAGTTATGCTAATCGCCTGTGGAAATCTAATATGGACTGTTAAATTACAAGCAGAGCTTTAGATTGCTGCAATTGTGGCCGGGCGTTGTGGCCTTTTACATCAGCTAATACTGTACGGTCGGAGATCAGTGGAATGGAGCTAGCATGAAGCTAACAAAGTTTTCCAGGCATTTTAAGCAAGAAAAACCCGGTAGAGCAACTTTGAAGTGAAGTCCTCCAGCCTGCTATCATAACTAGGTAGGCCGACCCAGGGTATCAGGCTTCGTGGTCTACCGCGGTCAAAAATCTGCAAGTCCAATGTTGTGGACGGTCCCGTCTCTGGGAACGTTGACTCAGCTCCCGGATTTGTGTCATACTCCTGGATGGAGACGGAGTGTCAACTCAGCTAACGGCCACCGTACACTGGGACCGTCGACAAAGGCGGACTCATGGATCTTTGAATAGTGAAGCCCAAGAGCCTCAACTATCTTCAGTCAGATATGTGGATGCAGTTTTGTTACTCTGCAGCCACACCAACACATATATTTTGAGCCCATCTTCCACCAAGCAGTATTATGGTAAATGCATAGAATTTCCCCCCATTTAACCAGCAAACTATTACCGAGAAAAAAATGCGGTTGAGTGACTCGTAAGTGAAGCAGCATCAGCTAAAAGAGCTGCTGTGTTTCTGTGCTGTCCCTCAGAGGTTCACAAGTGACCAGCATGACTACAGCCTTGCATCAGAGCCACCGGTCCGCGTGTCCCTGCTGCCCCGGAAAACGGGAACTGCCAGCCACCTATTCTAACAACTGTTCTCCGACAGGAGAAACCGGGCACCCGCTCAAGGTTCTTATGCAGCCCCACTAACATGCTTCACCAAGCAGTTGAATGACACACCATTTCCCTCCATTCAACCAGCAAAATAAAGTACAGAATTAAAAATGTATTTACTGATAAAAATAAGCAGAAACTGCTTAGATGATCTGTTAGTGCAGGCAGTAACCACAGCTAGCCCTCCGAGTCCAAATAATTCCATGATTACACGCAAAAAAAAAACCTTGGGTCACAAACAACCTAACTAGGGTTATTTTTTAGTACCTGCCACAGATCTCACACACCTGTTGTATGAACACCCTTTAATTATTTTCATTCTCATTGTTTGACTTTCTAAAAGACCATTAAAAAGTTGAGTTGACTGATTTTTAGTGATTGATCCTTTTTACTATAAGTTTTGACACCAAGCTCTGGTCAAGAGTCACATATGAACCCAAAGCAACCCCACTAAGGTTAAAAAGGCTAAAACATGCGTTCTGTGTCAGAGCTACATGTGTGACGTTTGCAGGGAAAACTCGCATCAGAATCGGTTCAGAACTCAGGGAGTTACGGTTGATTTAACATGCATGAGGGGGCTCGACCGATCCAAGATGGCGGCGCCACCGCTCGTCGCTCGTCGGCAGTCACGCGGGGTCTATGCTGCAGGAAGTGGCTTCGCGTGTTTTACGTGCAGCGTGATGACGTCAGTCGGCTGCATGTTTACATCCATCCAGCAGTGGTGTGTTGACTAGATCCCGACAACAACAGGGCAGCAGCAGCTGGAAACCCGCTCCCTCACGCACGTCCTTCTTCTTCAGGTACATTTTAACGCGATCCCACGCTAAACAGGCGCAGCACTTTGCGGCTGTTGGAGGTTTTGGTGCGGCTTTTGTCCTCGCATCGAGGCCGACAGCGGCAGTTCTGCGTAATGCTGCAGCTAATCAGTAACAACGCAGCTCTTCTCGCTGTTTTTGCGCTTCTGGGCCGCTCATCGGAGGTACCAGACCGGTGCGGGGGTCCCCCGCCACATGGGTACCTTCACACGCAACCATCAGATCGGCTTTTCGGATTTCTGACGCAGAATCACGAGGCTAAAATGCACGAAGTTTGTGTTAAAGTGGTCCTGAATGAGTTGCAGCGCCACCGCCTGGTTTTAAGGGCCGTGAACGCGTCACCTGGACCCATTCAGGAACCTGTAGGGCTGTGGGAAATTACCCCAGCCTGATCAGAAACATGGATCCCGTCTCCTAGCAACCATAGCCTCCTGTCATACATCCCTGGAAAACTGGGATGAGTTTGGAAGACGAGACAGACCTCCAGATTCCTAATGGGTCTCTAAAGGTCACAGGTGAAAAACCACGACCCAAAACATGACGTCAGACACAACCGTTCTAAATCTAGTGAAGAAACAGAAAAACAACCTCTGTAAGACGCAAAGAGCCCAAACTCGATCCAAAAGATGTAGAAAACGCTTCGTTTTTAGGAACTTTTTGGAACATTTGAGCTGTAAGTCTTCACTTGGAATAACTTCTGATCAACTTCATTGATCCTTCAGGAAGTTCCTCTGTGATGTTCTGTAAATTTGAGGTATTTGGCAACCAGTCCTAGACCCACTGAAGCATGACGTCACGCGCCCACAGCCCCGGCACCTCCTGGTTGACCGTGGTTGTCATTAAGCAGTTATTAGCGTGGTTACACACGTAGAGCTGCCGGCTGCACAAGGACAGTACATTAAAAATGACAGGTGTCCAGCTGATTTCTCCTGATAATAACATTTCACTCTTTGACATTGAATTTGCTACTACTAGTTTACCTGTTGAATTATTCCGAGAACTTCTGGTGGTGACCGCTGCTGGTGTTGCAGGTGAAGTCCCAGGTGTAGAAGGTGAAGAGAAAGGGTGAGAGCACCGTACCCTGTGGAGCTCCAGTTCTGCACACAACCAGCCTCTCGCATAGATAGTATTCAATGATTTTATTGGTCATTTCTAGTCATTTATGTAATTTAAGGTAATTATTCGATGTTGTTTAGATACCGTAAATCCTCTAATATTGGCCTGTATTCAGTTAACGGCCGGGTATCATATTTTGGCCGGTGTCGGAGTCGGTGAATAATGGCCGTTTTTTTTTTATTGTGGCCGGGTGGAATGTGGTAACAAGCAAGTACCACAGGGGGGCGGTTGTGTCATCCGTCTCACTTTTGATTTGCCAGTGATGGCCTGCCTCTAATTCTGGCCCTCCTTCCAATAAAGGCCCGGAGCTTGATGAGCTTGAGTCAAATACAGGCCCGGGCCTGTATTAGAGGATTTACGGTATGATTTATAAACGGGACACAATGAGTCCAAAATGAGCTGCAAAAACCAGAGTAAGTAAAATTAGCTTTTAATAGTAGGGATGGTCCAATCCGATCGCGTGATTTTCAGGAAATTGGAATTGGATGGAAAAATCGAATTGAACCATTTAAAAGCACTAACATTACTTTGAAAATCTCTCTTTTAGGACAAATTTAAAACAGAATAACAACGGCTTCGTTCTACATTCAACAAGTTCCTCTACATCAGCGTTGTTTGTTCCACAGACAACGCTGTACAAGCGGCCCCCACTTGTTCATTATTCATGCTGTCACCAGCCCCTTGGTGGGCCACACCTGTGAGGTGGGATGGACTACCTTGGTAAAGGAAAAGTGCTCACGAACACACCTGTAGACAGATTACAGATGTTTGAGTTCAGCTCATGAAAAATGGGAGTAAAAACAAAAGTGTTGTTTACTTGTTGTTCAGCGTAGCTAACGGAGAGCACAGCCGTGGCCTCGAGAGGACGTGTCTGTAATCTGGGTGTATTTTAAAATGAAAGTGTAATAGACCAGAGTAATGTGTGGGATGCACCGCCTTAAAATAATCTAATCCTGCTCGGTTCCGATGAGCCCGAATAAAAGGTGTGTTAGGAAACGAGTGTACGGACAGCAAAAGTGCTGAGCTAGTGTCCTTGAGCATGATCTGCCTTCTCCTACTAACCCTAACCCTGCTTTACAGACGCAGCTGCTCTACAGGTGTTCAGTAGAAAGAAGCGACCCTGCTGCTGACCGTCGTGCCGTGCCATCCCTGTCGCTCCAGTAAACGATCTGAAGTCTGAGCAACAGCAAGGCGCTTTCACCTTCATTCTTAATATTAACGCATTTCTCATGAATGATGTTTTATGGCAGATAAACTAAAGAAATATCAACGGTTACGTTTTTTCTTGATGCTTTTCCAAAGTGTCGCATCGAGACTTGCTATCGGCTGATGCTTAAAGTCAGATTACTCGGACTCGGACCGTGAGCAAAAAAAAGCCGTTATTAGAACATCCTTAATAAAAAGAAAAAAAGAAAATCCACCTAAATACCTCAACCCAAAGGTGAAATGGTGGTTTTGTGTCTAAAAGGCCCGGATAGCGACCCAAAGTGACCACAGACGAGTACACCACCCCAGTAGGCGGCCATGTTTGTGTGAACGCTCCGGTTTGGTCCTACGGCTGTAGAGCAAACAGTAGAGAGAGGATTTTACGACTCGGTTCTGCTCCATTAGGATGGGCGGAGCTGTAAGTGCTGGCGAGGACAACGATGACCTGATCGACAACCTGAAGGAGGCGTACTACATCCGCTCAGACCTGGTGGAGCGAGCGTTCAGAGCCATCGACCGGGCCGACTACTACCTTGACGAGTACCGGGACAACGCTTACAAGGTGAAAAAAGTCTGCTGTATGAGTCCAGAGAAGCTCCGAGGCACTCAGCTGGGTCTCTTGTTGGTAGGACCTGGCCTGGCGCCATGGAAACATCCACCTGTCTGCTCCGTGCATCTACTCTGAGGTGATGGAGGCTCTGGATCTCCACCCCGGCCTGTCCTTCCTTAACCTGGGAAGTGGGACTGGATACCTCAGCACTATGGTTGGACTCATTCTGGGTAATGTGGTCTTGTTGGTGTGTAATCCATCACTTCCTGTTTGGATGACTGGACATGTTGACACTAAAAGCTCTCCTGTTCCAGGACCTTCCGGGGTGAATCATGGGATAGAGCTCCACGCGGACGTGATGGATTACGCCTATCAGAAGTTAGACTCCTTCATCAAAACCAGCGACAGTTTTGACAAGTAGGTCTGCAGATGCACCCGGACCCAGAGATCCTCTGGTCTCCAGCGGGTCTCCAACCTACCTGAAACAAGCAGGCCATGACCTCATATGACTCTTACGCCTTTCTGCTGGAACTCTAGCAGAGGTCGTGATACAGAATATTCCCAGATCATCACCACTCCACCGCCGTGCTGTCAGCTGTGTTTGTGTTGCTTTGCATTTTGGGTAAACGTCTCATTTTGGATCCAAGTGACATAGTTCCAGAAGTCCTGGGGTTTGTTTGCATCTTTACCCACCTGAGTCGTGCCTGAACCTTTGACCTGCCAATCGTAGAGTCTGAGATGTGCTCCTTGTCATTCCATCAGCACTGACCTTTGACCCTGTGGGGAATGTTCTGGGATGGCACACATTGGAAGACTGGCAGTTGTCATCGTTGTATATTTCCCTTTCTTTTGAATAGACACTGATTACCTGACCTTTGACCTTTTCCAAATTGATGACCATTCCTGGTGTGGTTAACACACGACTGTATGCTCCAGAGCAGAGAACTCGTGCTTCTGTAGAGGAGGTCAGATAGGTGACTCCTCTATGTTCTCACGAAAGCTCTCATTGGTTGTTTCAGGTCAGCTGAGGGTGTGTTCACCGTAGTAATCAAAAAGTGCTAGCTGATACTTCTGAGTAAAGTCTTGGTGAGTTGTTCTAATCACCTGTCCTACACACCTGGGTTTATTTTCCTGCCGCGTCTCTCCAGATTTGAGTTCTGTGAGCCGTCCTTTGTGGTGGGAAACTGTCTGGAGATCCCTCCGGAGAGCCGTCACTACGATCGGGTCTACTGCGGGGCCGGAGTGCAGAAGGAACACGAGGATTACATGAAGAACCTGCTGAAGGTGGGCGGGATCCTGGTGATGCCACTGGAGGAAAAGGTGAGTGCTCATCACTGGGGTCTCTGGTTTGTGTTTGAGTCTCACAAGTCTTGGTAAAAGTTACGCTACCGTGGCGAGAGTCATGTTGGGAGCTTGAGCAAAATGTTATTCTGAGATTTGACCAAATCAGCCAGACTGTGTTCGCTGCAGCTGACCAAGATCAGCCGTACTGGAGCCAACAGCTGGGAGACCAAGAAGATCATCTCGGTGTCCTTCGCTCCTCTGGTGCTGCCCAAACACAACACCAACGGCAAACCCAAGACGGTCCCGCTGCGTGAGTCTCGTTAGAACCAGAACCAATCCACAGCTTCCTTTGGGGCTGTGCAGCCACCAGCCTTATTGTTCCAATCAGCCTCACATCTGTTCTCGTTTCCTTCATTTCTCAGCCAAGTACGAGGTCCGGTCGCTGCAGGAGCTGGCCCGTATCTGCATCCGCCACACCCTCAGGGTGACCCCTGACTACACCCCCGACGGAGGAGACGGACACCTGCGTGGCCGACGCTCCTCCTTCAGCGTGGGCCGAGGGCTGGCAGCGGCCGGCCTCCATAAGTACGGCCCTCGCTTCAAACGCCGACGGGTCCACCGGCGCCACTGCAATGCCCTGGTTCTGGCTACCCGACAAGTGGTGGCGAGCAGCGGGATTGGTCCCGCCCCCTTGGACAGCAACAACAACCAGGAGGGCCGGGTGGAGGATGAGGAGATGGCCAGAGAGCGCCAACCGAGGCGGCCAGTGAGGGGGAGCAGAAGGTTGGTGAGAGGGGGGCTAATGGAGGAGGAGGAGACTGTGGAGGAGGAGGATGAAGAGGAGGAGCGGGAGGAAGAGGAGGAGGAGAAGGAAACAGGGGAGTTGCTGCGACCCCAGCCGGCCGTGAACCTGCTGAGAGAGCGGATCCTGGGCCTTCCACTTCCAGAGCCGCTGAAGATGTTCCTGCTGTTCTACAGGGAGAAATGAGCCCAGCTGGAGCTGCAGCCTGGGGTCCAGAGCTGCAGCCCAGAGCACAGATCTGCAGTTCAGAGCTGCAACCCTGAGCTCAGATCTGCAGTTCAGAGCCCAAAGCTGCAGCCCAGAGCACAGATCTGCAGTTCAGAGCCCAGGGCTGCAGCCCAGATCTGCAGTTCAGAGCCCAGGGCTGCAGCCCAGATCTGCAGTTCAGAGCCTAGAGTTGCAACCCAGGGCTGCAGCTCAGAGCCCAGGGCTGCAGCTCAGATCTGCAGTTCAGAGCCCAAAGCTGCAGCCCAGAGCACAGATCTGCAGTTCAGAGCCCAGGGCTGCAGCCCAGATCTGCAGCTCAGAGCCCAGGGGTGCAGCTCAGTGCTCAGGGCTACAGCCCAGAGGCTAGATTTGCAACCCAGAGCCTAGAGCTGCAGCCCTGGGTTCTGGGCCGCAGCCGGGGTCCGAGATCCTGGAGCTGCAGCTCAGAGCCCAGGGGTGTAGGCCAGAGTCTAGAGCTGCAACCTGGGGCCTGAGCCCAGAGCTGGAAGCCTCGGATCCATCACCTCTTTCCCCGTAGCTTGTCCTAGGCTCCTCTCTCACCTCATTATCATCATTTTTCTGTTCCGGCTGCGCTCCTGCTGCCTGACAGTTGGTCCTATATTGTTCTGGGAGTCTCTACTCTGGGACTGTCTGGATTGGCTCTTATGGTGCAAAAACTGGATTGATGAGATTATGCATGACTTCTAGATTCTATAGGCAGGATCAGATAGACGTCTGCTGGAGAAGTTTTTAATCTGGATTTGAAGGATGGACCCCTTGCTCCGGAGGTTAGGGTTGGAGCAAAGGCTGCAGTCGGAGCCTTTGGGTAAACCCTAATCCTAATCCTAATCTGTGGGGAGATCTGTTCTTCGGTGGTCCTACTGCTGCAACTTGAGAGGGGGAGATTATTCCCACTGATTTCCAAGGTGAATCTGCCTCCGTTGGTCTGATGATTTATCCTGGAGCTGATTTCTTCTCGGCGTGTTTGTCGTCGTACTGAATTGGATCTTTATTTTGAGTCACGTCTGTTCGGTCCGTCCCTCAGAGCCAGGATGGAATAAATCACCCTGCTTCTCCGAGACCACGCGTTCCAGGAGAAGCTTGAACTTCCCATTATTTCCATTGTTCCGTGTGGATCTGACCGGCTTCCTGCCGATCCAGAGGGCATCCTGTCTCTACATCCATTCCAGTGATTTTTCAGCCATTTTAAAGAGTTCTTCTTTCTAACTTTGAATGATGTGATGAAGCCCAGATGTTCAGAACCGACCCGGAAAAGACTGAAATATTTTCTAATCTGGTGGATATGAACCAATACAAAGATTCCCAGTCGATATCCCAGTTTGGATTAATGTTGGAAAACTTTCCACAGGAGTCCTGTGTAATCCCAGTTAATCTGTGGTAGTGGGGTCTTTTTTCTTTGTTATCTTAGTCGGCAGAATCAGCTAGCTCAGCAGCTAAACTTAGCATTCCCGGTGCATCCAGGGATCAATTTCAGACGGAATTCCTTAATATTCCTTCCAATGAAAGTTTAAAGATGGCGGCAGCATCCTGGCTGAGCTGAGACTAGCCGTTAGCTCATCAGTCCTGTTCAGGAAGCGTCTACAGGGAAAGAAAAAGATTCACGCTAACGTTTAAGAATCGGATCGGACCACTTCTGTCACTCAGCTCTCGTCCTGTCCGTCACCAGACAGGAAGTGGTCACTCTTCAGGTTCGTTTGTGCTGTTAGCTTTCTCCTTCCGTCGGTGCCAAAAGGACACGGTGAGCTTTTATTCTGGAAGGAACCAAATCTGTTTGATGGTGGAGATCTGGACGAATGTCCCGCATCAGGTGGATGAGAGTCCTGCTGGTTCTGGGTCTGATCCTTCATGTGTCTGTGCTCCTCTACTGAATGTAAGCAGCACCGAGACGCTCGTTTTCTGTTAGTTTCTGTGATGAAGTTCATTATACAGCAGAAATCCTTCATCTGGTGACTTCTTATGGAAACGAGATGAAATGAATTCAGTGTTATAATATGGTCACAATTAAAATCAGTAGAAGAAACGACGACTTGTGTGCAGATTCCTGTTCTGCAGGTTTTTATTCAGCTCTGCTCACATCCGGTTCCCTCTGACTGCAGGTCACACGCACCAGTCAGAACTTCACAGGTTCTCCCACTGGCTGACTTCATTCATGAAAAGAAGCTAAATTATTACGTCAGAGAGGTGCAGACTCGCCTCGTGGTACAAAACCAGAGAAGAGCTGGTCCCAGCACGCAGAGCTGTGTGGAGCTAGACGCACACACGTGCACACACATATACACACATGCACGCACACACGTTTAATTACAACCCAAAAATAAAAGCATTTAAAGAGCAAGTCACCCCCTACCAGATTCTTACTCAACTCCCACTTCCTGTTTGAAAAATGCAACAAATGCTGTAGCCTAGCAGACCGAGAGGGCGGAGCCACTATCAGATACACACGACATTGTGACATCACAGTGTACCTCTTAGCCAATAGCGATGGCAGATTTAAATTCAAATGCAGCGCTGAGTTTTTACCTGATGGTGCAACTCTGACAGTTTTAGGCAGAATATTTAAATTTGAACTAAGATGCACTAAAGTGCCGAGTTATTGACTCCACGTGTCTGCAGCACGACCAGACACTCGTTTATATCATTTATCAGCAAAAAAAAAAATGTTGATTTGGAGTGACTTGCTCTTTAAAGTGAAAAAGTAAAAAATGACATGGGTATAAAAACTCTTTATTCTTTAAATGTGGAAACTTGTACATCAGCAGACGGGAGGTGGAGCGGCGGCCCATCAGCAGTCTGTCTGAGCGCGGCTCAGCAGCGTTTCAGCTGTTCAGGTCAACCCCTAAAGTCTTCATGAAGAGTGGGAGGGTTCTGCTGCTGCTGGGTCACGGTGGGCCAGAAACCACTACACAGCCACAGAGGCAGGAACGTCAGTCATTCGCCTGCATGTTCAGGTGATCGGACGGGTGTGTTGAAGCAGCATCCAAACCCAAACGTTAACGCTCGACTTGCCAGGACATGCAGCGGAACAGCAACATGTCTCACTTACCCAAAGATGCATCTCAGCACATACTGAGTAACCCAAACAGCTTGTCTGCACCAACAGCTCCCTAAGCTCCCAGCACGAGGGTGGAGGACTGATGATTTGGGCTTGTCCTGCATCCACGGTGCTGGCCACACGGACAGCTGATGCTTGAACCAAATCGGGTCGTAACACAAGCCCAAGAGAGTTTAAGCAATTTTAACAACACCTGTCGTAGATGGCCTCCTGAGAGGCCTCAGTTTAAAGAAACAGCTTACATCGTTCAGGACTGATGAGCTAACAGCTAGTCTGAGTTAATAAAAGTATTCCAGCCGTGCCGGACCGCTGGGCTGGAAGTGCTACAGTTACACTCGTGACTGCGTAAGGAGAAGGTAGGAAGACTATGTTAGCATTAATGGATGTAAAATCCGTTTAAAGATGGCAGCAACAGACTAGCCGTTAGCTTATTAGTCCTTAAGGAGTTACACTATTTCTCTAAACAGAGGCTGTTCAGGAAGCCATCTCCAACCAGCGAGAGCTTTGTAACAACTTTAGGGTTGAGGGCTGAACCTGCAGGTATGAACCGGCTCCTCTGATTGGCTAACGAGCCCCGATGCTGCTACAGGTTTAATCCTGTCCTTTTATCTAGTTGGTTAACCTGGTTAAAGCGCTAAAGCCTGACTTATACTTCTGCGTCGGTACGGAGGCATCTCCCACGGGCTCGCAGAGGCTGATGGAGACACGCCCAACTATCCTTCGAAAGGGAGCCTGTGATTGGTTCGTTAACACCGCCGCCATCAGTCTTGGTCAGACACGTGACTGCATGTCCACCCGAGCACCTGTTCAGGTGTATGATTGTGTTGCTGGGGAAGCCACAGCTGAACGCATTCCTTCCAGGAATAAACTTGTGAAGGAGGTTAGGGATCGGCATTTTCTCAACAACGTAGGTCCCTAAGAACGAAGAAAGTAAACCATCTGTTGAGATGTTTTCAACAAAGTTCTCCAGAACTGCAGATACCCTAACTGGGCCCACCGGCCCGTTAACCAACAGAAAACACACCGGGTGTCTAACGGAGAAGAAGAGGTTGGTTCGGTCTCAGAGAAGCTGATCATCACGAGTCCGCCCAACCGCGTCGCGAGCTAGTGCCAGCTTTGGCCTCCAGAGGTTCCTTGTGTACGTTTGGTGTTATTTACACATAAATCCCAACTAATAAACACACTTTAGCCGTTTAACAAGCACAAGCACCCCTCAGAAACACGAGTCCACCAGCAGGGCCTTGTTTAAACTAGTCATTAGCTAGCAGCAGGAACAGAAACACCTGCATCAGGTTAGCGAGACGGTTTGGACCGACGCTCTTCATCTTTCCTTCGTCTAAACAAGCCGACATCATCGTATTAATGTTAGTTACACGATAACGTAGCAACATTTTACCTGCCGGGTTCTGGTTCTGGTTCTGCTGGGCCGCTGAGAGCTACAGGGATCATGGAGTCCAGCTCTGAGATGATGCTCAGATGTTCTGATGGGAATCTCGTCTTGGTGATGCTCTCTGTGCGTAACGTTTAAAGGTCTGCTCACCTGCACGAGTCTGTCAGAATGACCCAAAATAAACGGTCAGAACCAGCGAATGCCCGGTTAACGCCATCCCCGCCTACGTTAACGTTGCTTTCTCGTGCAGACAGCATGGCAGCCCTCACACACCACTGCTTCAGGTGTTTACACACCTAGCTATCCCATCATGCAACGCTACAGCACCCGATGCGTCACCTGGCCAGGACCGACAGACCCGTCAAAAATAAAGAGCTGGAGATTTAGCAGCAGACCCGGAACAGATTAAAGGACGCCTAGCAGGAAAATCAGAGACTATAAAGGTTAATTCCCGAGACCGCAGGAGCACAAAGATGTGCAGCAAGCGTTTGATTCCCGGATGGAAACGAGGGACTAATCTCTTAAAGTCTCTGAAATACAGGAAAACCATGTAAACACCATAGTAAGTGCACCGTAGTGGACCGGATATGTGACTGCAGGGTGGCGGGAACGTTGTGGTCCATGGCCCGTGAACCATACCAGGAAATCTCTGATTCCAACATGTGGGAATGCTGCAGAAACCCTCGAGCATCTTGTGTGGCTCATTAGGGAGTGAAACCCCGCGAGACTCCGACTTTTGTCCAGGATTTCCATCTCAACTCCACGGGGGAATGTTTCACTTTATGTGACGAGGTGGAGGTCTAAGGCACCTTGCAACCCTGATGTATCCGAGGCACATTTCAGGTGTGTGTGTGTGTGTGTGCGTGTGTGTGTGTGTGTGTGTATGTGTGTGTGTGTGTGTGTGTGTGTGTGTGTGTGTGTGTGTGTGTGTGTGTGTGTATGTATGTATGTGTGTGTGTGTATGTATGTGTGTGTGTGTGCGTGTGCATGTGTGTGTGCGTGCGTGTGCATGTGAGTGTGTGCGTGTGTGTGTGTGTGTGCATGTGTGTGTGCGTGCGTGTGCATGTGAGTGTGTGTGTGTGTGGGCTACTGGACCATCTTCTGACTCACGATTACAACAAGATGAAGCATCAGCATATAGCCTAGCCTAGCCTAGCCTAGCCTAGCCTAGCCAGGCACACATTAAAGCTCTGATGAAACAGAACATCCTGCAGGTTTAATGCAACAAGCCAGTCTGACAGCAAACAGGAAACAGAACCGTGGCTGGAGATGTGTGGCTCCTCGCTGCAGCCAGGCTGTTTGAGACGCTGCTGGCTGGGTAGCGTGATGCTAGCTACAGAGCAGCTTCTAACAAC
>NC_091755.1:44306305-44316305 GCF_043380555.1 Nothobranchius furzeri | reverse complement strand
CCACAGGAAGAGCGTCTCTTCAGGTTAACAGCCAGGGACGTAATAATCGGTCTGTGCACGCGCATTTACCCAAAGTAGCACATAGACGACTAGCACCGGGCTTTGTCCATGAAAGCTTGCACACGTCACGCAGCACTAGCGTATAATGTTGAACTACGACTAAAAGAAATGTTTAACCTACCGCTGGCGAGGTGGAGCCTGTGACTGAAGCACTGCAGTCTTGTCCGGTCATTCTGCTTTTACCATATTTGCCCCGTTGTCGGTGGTCACACAGGCTTGGAGCTCTTCTTTAAGTAGTCTCTTCGTAGTCGCTTGGTGTTTCTTGCTCGCGGACTTTCTCGTAGTTTTGGCATCTCTGTTTGGCTGAAGTGCTTGCGGCTCGGTACCTCGTAACGTGGATCGAGTGTCTTCATCATGTCCTGAAAGCCCTTTTCTCCACTGTAAGGAACGGCACCGTGTCCTCACGCAGGTCCGTGCTGATGGCATTTGTAACATCAATCCACCGTTGATCATTCCTCTCATACCAAGCGCCTTTAGCACCTTTTTTCTTACCGCTTGACTGGCTGGACGTTTGTCGAGGACGCAGTTTTTGGCTTTCTTCGTATTCCACAACGTGCTTCGTTTTGAGGTGGTGAAACAAATTAGATGTATTCCCTCCATTCGCCAATACTTTCTTGCGGCGTACTTTGCAGATTATATTGTTCTGCTCCACAGCCGACTCCTTAAAGCCAAATCAAGTCCAAATGACCGATGTTGCACCGGTCTTCTTTACGAGAGCCTCCTCCTCCACAGGCTCCGTGCTTTCAGCCTCAACAGACGCCACTTGATGATGTCATCAATATGCGCTACCACGATAGGCCGATATAGTCAAAATCTCTACCGTAGGCCAAATTCATATCGTTTCTACCGTATACCGTTTATACCGCCCACCCTTAGTGACTCTCCAGGACCACGGTTCGCTACCCGGACTTAAATGGTAAATGGCCTGTATTTGATATAGCACCTTCTAGAGTCCTGGAACCCCCCAAGGCGCTTTACAACACAATCAGTCATTCACCCATTCACACACACATTCACACACTGGTGGGGATGAGCTACGATGTAGCCACAGCTGCCCTGGGGCACACGGACAGAGGCGAGGCTGCCGAGCACTGGCGCCACCGGTCCCTCCGACCGCCACCAGCAGGCAACGTGGGTTAAGTGTCTTGCCCAAGGACACAACGACAGTGACAGACTGAGCGGGGCTCGAACCTGCAACCTTCCGATTACGGGGCAAGCGCTTAACTCCTGTGCCACCATCGCCCCTGGACTGGGACCACATTCTGAAACTCACTCCTCAATCCGGGTGATGGCCTTCAGCTTCCAGCACTCGTCGTCGTCGTCGAAGAAAGCTCTGTTGAGGACTTTGTTCTTCTCCTCCAAAGGAATAAAGTTTTCTATGATCAGGTACCTGAAAGACAAATGTTGTTGGTAAAAGTGGGAGGAGCTCCTAGCAGAAGACCCAGACGTGGTCCCATACTTGAGTTTGAGTTCACGGGTGAGCTCGTTCTGGGTCTGTTCCAAGTCCTGGCGCTCCTTGATGTGCTCCTCCTGGATGTCCTGGATTTCCGCCTTCACAGCTTGGAGCTTGGAAAAGAGCTGAAGGAGGGAAGCTGATTGAGTCTGAGGCAGCAACACTGTTGGTTTAAAAGCTGTCCCCATTTAAAAATACTGAGTGAGCTTTTCCTCCGAGTCCTTCTGGAGCTGCTGCTCTGCTCTGGTTTTAATAACGCTAAGTTCCTGCCTCCTCTCACCTTTTTCAGCTTCTTGGTTTTAATATCGACCTCCTGTTGAAGCGAGCTGTAGGTCTCCTTCAGCTCCAGCGTCTCCTCATCACGGCTCTCCATCTGCTGCTGGATCTCCCGCTCTCGACGTTTCTGGAAAGACGAGCAGCCGACAGGAGGGTCTCAGGGCCTCTCTGGGCTTCGGTGTCGCCGAAACGTTGAAAGGTTTGTTCAGAAGGTCAGAGAGACCCGGAGCCCAGCTAGAGCCCAGCTAGAGCCCAGCTAGAGCCCAGTTGGAGCCCAGGTCATTTAGTCTCAAAGACATCAGACATCTCACGCAGACGCTTTGGGACTAAATGAGAAACTGCAGGAATGCCTCCATGTCAGCGATGACATCATATGCCCCATGTGACCCACTCTCCAAAGCAGAAGGACAACCCAGAGACCTCTGCAGGAGGCAACAGAACCGGACTTCTGCTGTAAAAGCTTTGGAAATCGTGGTTTACCTGCTCAGCGATCTCCTGCCTCTTCTGCTCCAGCATCCTCTGCTGCTCGTTGGTGTGATCCACGATGTTCTTCCCGCCCACCAGAAGCTTGCTCTCCATCGCCTGAAAGGAAACCAGAGGTTTGGATCACGAACGATGCTGCAGACTTCTGGTTTCTATTTTTCTGACTTACCTTAACTTTCGCGGTCAGCTTCTCTCCAGCCTCCTTTTCGGTCTTCAGATCTTCCATCTTCTTCTCCTTCTCTTTCAGCAGACGCGTCTTCTCTTCAGCCACCAGACTGTGATCTTCCAAGATGGCCCTTTTCTCCCTCTCCAGCTTCTCCTGCTGCTCTCTCCAGTAGTCACCTCCTTCATCGTCGTCGTCCTCCGTCTCTCCGTCTTCCAGATCCTCACCATCACTTCCATCTCTCCTCCTCTGCTTTTTACGTTTCTTCTTTCCACCTCGTTTGTTCAGCTGCTCCTTCAGCTTCGCAATCTCCTCCTGAAACTGCCGGAGCATCGCGTCCTTCGGATCCTCGTTGATGTGCGGCTTGTTTTTGATGTTCTTGGCCCTGTTGGCGTAGCGGAGCGTCGTTAGGGTCTCTTCCACATTGTATGACGCCGGGCCGATGTTGGCGACCATCACAGTACGGGCGTTCCCGCCCAGGGAGTCCTGCAGCAGACGGGTTAGTTTTGAATCCCGGTACGGGATGTGGCTGCTCCGGCCGTCCACCAGAGCGGAGATGACGTTTCCCAGGGCCGAAAGAGACAGGTTGATCTTCGTGGCTTCTTTCAGTCGCTCCCCTTGGGCGCCGGTCTTGGTCTGCCTTTCACTTCCTGCCAGATCCACCAGGTTGAGCTTTCCGACTCGGATGTGGTTCTCCCCATCCACACCTAGCTCGCTGCACTCCACAGTGATGACAAAGATGGCGTGTGAGCGCGAGCTGTGCTCGTTCATGTTTGTGGCGCCCACCGAACGGTTCTGGTTGCCCACATTCATGACGTTCTCGATCTCTCGGACACACTTGGTGACGAACGATGAAAGGTCTTTTACATACACGCCGATGTCGGGCCTCTCCCTGAGCTCCAGACGCCGTGATTGGTCCTTGGAGAGCAAGTCTCGGATCTCCTCTTGGTAAATTTCAAGGTAACAGGCTCTCACCAGGTACTGCTGGTTCTGGGTGCGTGAGATGTGTGTGAATATATGCTCAAAGGAATTAGGGATCACCCCTCTCCTCTCTGCATCGTTTCGTATTCCCTCCATTGTGTAGGTCTTTCCTGTCCCCGTCTGGCCGTAAGCAAAGATTGTCCCGTTAAACCCGAGCAGAACAGAGTCCACCAGAGGCCTGAAGGTTTCATCGTACAGATCTATTTGTTTGGAGTTCCAGTCGTACACCGAGTCAAACGTGAAGATTTTAGGAAGCTCGCTGGCATCTCTGGGGCTCCTGACAATAATCTGGCCCAGCTTGACGTCAACAGAGACCATCCGCTCAAATCCAGCAGCCCGCTCTTTCTCATTCAAGGGGCGACAGCGGACCACCACCTTAACGGACTCGGAGCTTTTGCTCTTGGACATGTTGGTGAGAAGATGCCAGACCTCACTGCTCAGCACGTCGAGTCCTTCAGTAGTTCACCAATACACATCCCACCATCTGAAAGAGCTGGAGCAGACACAACCAGTAAAACACACCAGTTCTGATGACGGCTCACACCTCTGCTGTTCAGAATCCTCACAAAGCCCTAATAACCAGTGACCCGATGGCTCCGAGTCAAACAAAGCCCTAATAACCAGTGACCCGATGGCTCCGAGTCGAACAAAGCCCTAATAACCAGTGACCTGATGGCTCCGAGTCGAACAAAGCCCTAATAACCAGTGACCTGATGGCTCCGAGTTGAACAAAGCCCTAATAACCAGTGACCCGATGGCTCAGAGTCGAACAAAGCCCTAATAACCAGTGACCCGATGGCTCCGAGTCGAACAAAGCCCTAATAACCAGTGACCCGATGGCTCAGAGTCGAACAAAGCCCTAATAACCAGTGACCTGATGGCTCCGAGTTGAACAAAGCCCTAATAACCAGTGATCCGATGGCTCCGAGTTGAACAAAGCCCTAATAACCAGTGACCCGATGGCTCCGAGTCGAACAAAGCCTTAATAATCAGTGACCCGATGGCTCCGAGTCGAACAAAGCCCTAATAACCAGTGACCCGATGGCTCAGAATCCTCACAAAGCCCTAATAACCAGTGACCCGATAGCTCCGAGTCGAACAAAGCCCTAATAACCAGTGACCCGATGGCTCAGAGTCGAACAAAGCCCTAATAACCAGTGACCCGATGGCTCCGAGTCAAACAAAGCCCTAATAACCAGTGACCCGATGGCTCCGAGTCAAACAAAGCCCTAATAACCAGTGACCCGATGGCTCCGAGTCGAACAAAGCCTTAATAATCAGTGACCCGATGGCTCCGAGTCGAACAAAGCCCTAATAACCAGTGACCCGATGGCTCAGAATCCTCACAAAGCCCTAATAACCAGTGACCCGATAGCTCCGAGTCGAACAAAGCCCTAATAACCAGTGACCCGATGGCTCAGAGTCGAACAAAGCCCTAATAACCAGTGACCCGATGGCTCCGAGTCAAACAAAGCCCTAATAACCAGTGACCCGATGGCTCCGAGTCAAACAAAGCCCTAATAACCAGTGACCCGATGGCTCCGAGTTGAACAAAGCCCTAATAACCAGTGACCTGATGGCTCCGAGTCGAACAAAGCCCTAATAACCAGTGACCCGATGGCTCCGAGTCGAACAAAGCCCTAATAACCAGTGACCCGATGGCTCCGAGTCAAACAAAGCCCTAATAACCAGTGACCCGATGGCTCAGTCGAACAAAGCCCTAATAACCAGTGACCCGATAGCTCTGAGTCGAACAAAGCCCTAATAACCAGTGACCCGATGGCTCCGAGTCGAACAAAGCCTTAATAACCAGTGACCTGATGGCTCCGAGTCGAACAAAGCCCTAATAACCAGTGACCCGATGGCTCCGAGTTGAACAAAGCCCTAATAACCAGTGACCCGATGGCTCCGAGTCAAACAAAGCCCTAATAACCAGTGACCCGATGGCTCCGAGTCAAACAAAGCCCTAATAACCAGTGACCCGATGGCTCCGAGTCGAACAAAGCCCTAATAACCAGTGACCCGATGGCTCCGAGTTGAACAAAGCCCTAATAACCAGTGACCCGATGGCTCCGAGTCGAACAAAGCCCTAATAACCAGTGACCCGATGGCTCCGAGTTGAACAAAGCCCTAATAACCAGTGACCTGATGGCTCTGAGTCAAACAAAGCCCTAATAACCAGTGACCTGATGGCTCCGAGTCAAACAAAGCCCTAATAACCAGTGACCCGATGGCTCCGAGTTGAACAAAGCCCTAATAACCAGTGACCTGATGGCTCCGAGTCGAACAAAGCCCTAATAACCAGTGACCCGATGGCTCCGAGTTGAACAAAGCCCTAATAACCAGTGACCTGATGGCTCCGAGTCAAACAAAGCCCTAATAACCAGTGACCTGATGGCTCCGAGTCGAACAAAGCCCTAATAACCAGTGACCCGATGGCTCCGAGTTGAACAAAGCCCTAATAACCAGTGACCCGATGGCTCCGAGTTGAACAAAGCCCTAATAACCAGTGACCCGATGGCTCCGAGTCGAACAAAGCCCTAATAACCAGTGACCCGATGGCTCCGAGTCGAACAAAGCCCTAATAACCAGTGACCCGATGGCTCCGAGTTGAACAAAGCCCTAATAACCAGTGACCCGATAGCTCCGAGTCGAACAAAGCCCTAATAACCAGTGACCCGATGGCTCCGAGTCGAACAAAGCCCTAATAACCAGTGACCTGATGGCTCCGAGTCGAACAAAGCCCTAATAACCAGTGACCCGATGGCTCCGAGTTGAACAAAGCCCTAATAACCAGTGACCTGATGGCTCCGAGTCAAACAAAGCCCTAATAACCAGTGACCTGATGGCTCCGAGTCGAACAAAGCCCTAATAACCAGTGACCCGATGGCTCCGAGTCGAACAAAGCCCTAATAACCAGTGACCCGATGGCTCAGAATCCTCACAAAGCCCTAATAACCAGTGACCCGATAGCTCCGAGTCGAACAAAGCCCTAATAACCAGTGACCCGATGGCTCAGAGTCGAACAAAGCCCTAATAACCAGTGACCCGATGGCTCCGAGTCAAACAAAGCCCTAATAACCAGTGACCCGATGGCTCCGAGTCAAACAAAGCCCTAATAACCAGTGACCCGATGGCTCCGAGTCGAACAAAGCCCTAATAACCAGTGACCCGATGGCTCCGAGTTGAACAAAGCCCTAATAACCAGTGACCCGATAGCTCCGAGTCGAACAAAGCCCTAATAACCAGTGACCCGATGGCTCCGAGTCGAACAAAGCCTTAATAACCAGTGACCCGATGGCTCCGAGTTGAACAAAGCCCTAATAACCAGTGACCCGATGGCTCCGAGTTGAACAAAGCCCTAATAACCAGTGACCTGATGGCTCCGAGTCAAACAAAGCCCTAATAACCAGTGACCCGATGGCTCCGAGTCGAACAAAGCCCTAATAACCAGTGACCCGATGGCTCCGAGTTGAACAAAGCCCTAATAACCAGTGACCCGATGGCTCCGAGTCGAACAAAGCCCTAATAACCAGTGACCTGATGGCTCCGAGTTGAACAAAGCCCTAATAACCAGTGACCTGATGGCTCCGAGTCAAACAAAGCCCTAATAACCAGTGACCCGATGGCTCCGAGTCGAACAAAGCCCTAATAACCAGTGACCCGATGGCTCCGAGTTGAACAAAGCCCTAATAACCAGTGACCCGATGGCTCCGAGTTGAACAAAGCCCTAATAACCAGTGACCCGATGGCTCCGAGTTGAACAAAGCCCTAATAACCAGTGACCCGATGGCTCCGAGTTGAACAAAGCCCTAATAACAAGTGACCTGATGGCTCCGAGTCAAACAAAGCCCTAATAACCAGTGACCCGATGGCTCAGAGTCGAACAAAGCCCTAATAACCAGTGACCTGATGGCTCCGAGTCAAACAAAGCCCTAATAACCAGTGACCTGATGGCTCCGAGTCGAACAGGTTTTTAATGCGATGCTTGTTTTATTAAAGTCCCGTTATCAAAGTTTAAGACCCTTTGAGCAGGAACCGTGGCAGCCGCCGTGCTGGTGGACAGTTAGAGTGTTTTAATGATTCAACAAAGTAAAGGAATAAAACAACTTGATGTGACAACTGAAAACCGGCTCATCCCTTTGGTTTTGTGCCTTTTAAGACAAACTAGTTAACAGGTTAGAGTTTAGTGGCTAAACAACCAACCCACCGCGGAGCTTCACTCACCTGTAAATCTGGTCCGGGACCAGAACCCCGGTTAGCGGCTCGAACCCCTCCGAGACCGGAAGTTAAATTAAGAGTTTAACGCCAGTTATTCCGACACAACGACCCTGTTCAGATTATAATCCCCGGTACTGCTGATTAACCAGAGTAAAGATGTCTGTCCACAGCCACAAACCTGCTTTAGATAACCGGTTAACTAGGTCACATGAGCTAACTAGGCTAACTGACCGCCGTTAACCGCAGCACTCCGACCAGCAGCTGGTTAAAATACTGACGCTTGGCAGCTAGCAGGTCCGTTAGCGTTAGCTCGTGTTTCATACAGCCCATAATAAGACCATGACACCCGGCCTAGCAACGGCAAACACTGCGGTAACCTCGGCTACACAAATGATAGCATTACCTGGCTAACACTCTTCGGGACGGCGTGCGGGAACTAAACACACTTCCCCACATGTATGTCACGCACGGGCGGGCCCAGGTTTTCCCACAACCCTAAAAAAACAGCTCACACACCCGATAACGTGACTTGTCCGTTTGTTAACGCAAACTCTCAGAGCGCTCGCGCGAGCCGTTGATGGCCCATCAGAGGGTCCGCACCTTCTATAATCCGGCGCACTTCGGGGTGTTAGCGGAATTTACTTTGTATTTCTCTGTGGTATTCATCTCAAAGTAGACTCTCCGTGGTGTCTCCCCCTCAACACACACGCGCGCGTGCACACACACTAGTGTTTCTATGGTTACATTGTGATTTCTTCAGGGGCGTAGCACCAAATTCTGGGCCCTAGGTACAAGTCTTCTAGGTGGGCCCCCATGCTCAATTGTTTAATATCTCTCTTACACATTTTTGTCATGCTTTCAAGATAATAAATATGATCTTAGTTTAACCTCTATATTGAGCAAATACAAATGCCAGCATAATAAAAGTGAAATGCCCAGACTTCACATATAATTATTTTTATTTGCCAACAATGTGTTCAAACAAAAATCCTGGAATTTATTTTCCAGTAAATGCCCTCTGATGGGTCTTCATGTTAGCAAAATCACTTATGAGATCTTTAAAGTCCAATCCTTTGACTAATTGGCTTTCAATAGATCATGAATTAGGTCACCAAAATATACCCTAACATGTCCTTTCAGATAAATCTGCTGCTAACGATTGCTTGTAAATTGAATAACTTAATTGTATAGTGAGCTCACCTTGTCTCATCTCCTCAGTGCTTTCTGGAGACAATGAGGGCCCTGCTGCTGCTGCTGCTGCGTCTAAAGGGCCATGTGGTTCATGATGTTAAGCTTAGCTAATACTGATATACATTGATATATTAAATATATATGACATGAAATAAACCAGGTTCTCTCTGTGAATGTAATGTACTCTAAATTTTATAATCCCTGCATTATCAGCCACATTATAAGATTGTCCGTTTTCAAGATCAAATATAAAGAAATTTAAAATAGGCTTAAAATATCTAACCAAGTCAATAACAATCCTCTAACACCAGTGTCATCATGCTATACGAAAAGCAGTGGCAGCTTCTCATTCCTGGGATTACCACGAATCCATCGATACCAAGTTTGTCCTGGTCCATGACTGGGAAGGAGCTGAAATATCCACACAGAGTGAACCTGTTTTTACTGCGAGGTCCGCCAATTAATTGGCGGCGGCTGCCCGCGATAATAATTCTGATTAATATATATATATATTAATTAGTGTTTTCACTGATAACACTAATTAATTTATATTTGATCTTGATGGTGAAACTAAAGGCGTTTAACACTGAACACCTAACATGAATGCAGCTTCTGAGAGCTAGCTAATATCAGCTAAAACTGTGCTCTGCTGCTGCTCACCTTCCTTCTTGAAAAACCTAAATATTTGCTTCTGTTCAATTAACTTTTTCTCCTTCTTTTCTTTCCTGGAAACCAGATTTCCCTTTCTTGGGAAAAGACATGACTGACTCTCCTGCCTCCAGCTGTGGCTGTCGGCATCTGCGATGTCTCATAGCTGTACATGCGGCCGTGCAGCCTCTGGCCGCTGGTGTGGACTAAACCACTTTGCACATTTTTAAGGGGTGATAGATGCCTCAGAGATTATTCAGTTATTATTTTTAAGGCAAAATTCTGTTTCTTAACCTCTTTATCCAGGTAAAGGGAAGTTTATTAAGACATTAAGTTGGGGGAAAAAACAACAATAAAACATTTTTATTCAAAGCTGTCTCAGGGCCCCTCCCTGCAGTGGTTCCTGGGTAAACGGTACCCTTCCCCCCCCCAGTCCGACACCCCTGGATTTCTTAGCAGGCACGTGCGGGTGGGGTGGGGGTGGGGTGATTGAGCACCTGCCCCTTTTGTCCGAAGTGTTGTTC
>NC_091755.1:44291305-44301305 GCF_043380555.1 Nothobranchius furzeri | reverse complement strand
ACCATCTGAGCTCTTCCATGATGGATCTTCCGGGGCGACGGTGGCACAGGAGCCAAGTGCTCGCCCTGTAACTGGAAGGTTGCAGGTTCAAGCCCTGCCCAGTCTGTCGCCGTTTTAGTGTCCTTGGGCAAGACGCTCAACCCCGCCTTACTTGCTGCTGCTGGTGGGAGGGACCGGTGGTACCTGTACGGCAGCCTGGTCTGTCAGTGACAGCTGTGGCTACATCGTAGCTCATCACCACCAGCGTGTGAATGGGTGTAAAGTGCCTTGGGGGGTTCCAGGACTCCAGAAGGGGCTGTGATTTCTGGGTCACACCTAACCTCTGGGATGTGTCTTCAGGTGTTGTCGGCTGCTTTGGCCTGGCTCCAGCATGATCTCCCCAGCAGGCGGAGGTTCTCGGCTGATGTGCTGAGCTGCGTTCGCTTTCCTCTCATGTCTCAGAGCTTCCTTTCAAAGATCGTTCACGCTGACCAGCTGTTCCAGAACGACGCAGCGTGTCACCACATGGTCATCAGTGAGTCACAGCTTGTCGTGTTCCTCCTTGTGGATGCTGAAGAGACGAGCTGGTCTTTCGTCCTAGATGGGATGCAGTACCACATGCTGTCGTGGGAAGACCGCCGAGACCTGGCCGAGATGAGCAGACCTCGCTGTGTGAAAAGGAAGCCCCGTATTGCTGTGCTGAAAAGCTCCGTGCCCTCGATGATCCACTTCTTCAACCCAAAGGTAAACCTTTAAAGTTCTTCACACCCTCGTCCACATTGGGACTTTAAACCGGATGGGCGTTTCATCGTCTCCCTTCATGCAGGATTCCAGCTGTACTCGCAGTACTTCCTCTTTTGGGAGTCGACAAAATGCTGCAGTGGTCTACTGTGATGGTGTGGTCTACATCCTGGGAGGCTCCAGTCTCTCAGGTCCCATGAAGTCCATCAACTGTTACAGCATCCAACAAGACTACCGGTTCTTTAAGTCGGGGCTGCCCACACCCTGCGACAGCCTAGCAGCCTGCGTTGCCCACGGCAACATCTACGTATCGGGAGGAGTAACGAAGGAAGGTGAGGAAGCTTTGTGCCGGATATTCAAGGCGACGTGTTTAATGCTGGAGACAGAAGGATGGATTATTGACATTTAGACAAACCATGCATAAGTTTATGTTCTGCCAAAGCTTTGGTGCATGTTTGCTGATGACTTGGATGCTGACCTGTCTCTAAAGACCTGTGGAGTTAACATCAGAACCTGACAGAGGCTAACATTTGACTAAACCGCTGGTTGATTGCAAACAAAGCCCAAAGTGGGCCATAGTGCCCTCGGCTGCTGCTCATTACGGGACTTTCCAGGATGAATGCTAATCGGTTTCCTAGAGGCTTCAGATTGACCCAACATTTGTTTGAGTGGTTCAGGTGACGGTTGTCTTGGTAAACAAGACTTCTAACGTTCTTGCTTCACGTGCAGACGGCAGGATTCTGCACCATCTTCTCTGCTTCAACACAAAGACGAGTTCCTGGCAAACGCAACCCAACATGTTAACGGCTCGCTGCTGTCACGGATCAGTGGAGCTCAACGGCCTCGTCTACGTTTGTGGAGGACTCAGCTGCAACAGGCTCTCTCAGTTCATCACCAACAGCTGCGAGGTGTATAACCCCTCCACCCAACAGTGAGTCAGGATCTCATTCCTGAGGTGAAAATGGCCAATCCTAGGCCACTCGAACGGTGACATCACAGCCGTGTTGAACCTGGAGTAGTGTTGCCGTTGACGTGCAGGATGGCAAAAGTGATTCTACAGATCAATACCAGATCAATACCTATCTCCATTAACTCTGTTTTCAGCTAAAGTCTAGCTAGCATTAGTCTTGCTACTGCACATCATCGGGGGGGCATCGGCAGTAGAAACCGGTTGTGTTTTTCAGATGGAGGGAGTTGTGCCCCATGACCCAACCCAGGAAGGACCATGGCCTGGTGGTGGTGAACAACCTGATCTATGCCATCGGAGGGGAGGGTCGGCAAGGTAATGAGCAGCTCTGGTGAGCGGTTGTAGCTCTCTGATGAATTTGTTTACGTTCCACAGGCTTCCTAAGATCCGTGGAATGCTATGACATCAGCTCGAACCAGTGGCGCAGCGCTCCACCGCTGCCCTACCCCATGATGGTGAGGTGTGCAGCTGTTGGGAATGAAATCTTCGTGTTGGCGGGCAAAAGTCAAAGGGCGGAGCTCCAAAGTGTTCTGGAGTTCCACACATACGACAACAAGTTGGTGTCCATGTAGAACAGACTTGTGTGGTTGCATAGAAGTGGCGTAACTGGCTTAGTCACATGTTTAAGCCGTAGATTTGTTTTCTTCTTGCCTTCTCCAGGTGGACCTCTTCTTACAGCATGAAGCAGTTTCCATTCAAAGACACTCTCATCTGTGTGGTGGACTAGTGTTTTAATCCAAGGCTGTTTTAATGGTTTTATTGTCCTTTTTAAATGTGTTTTGATAAATAAAAGCTGTTATGTTTGTCTATCAATCCTGTCTGTTTCCACTTGTGTTTACTATAACTGGCCAGGTTCACCAGTACTTCAGGTACATTTATACCTCCACCTTGGATTCTGGTTCGCCGTCCCAGGATGTAAACTTGCAGTTAGCATGGCCTGCTCAGCTGCTCTAGACTCTGTTGTCCCTCTAAAATCAGAAGTAGAACATTTCTGACCCCATGGTGTAGAAGAAAATAGACGAGCTGCATAGGTGCATCACTAGATCAGAAAGCGGTTAGAGCTGCTAGAAACGAGTATATTGTAAATCTAATCTCCGTGCATCTCGGTGACCAGCACAAGCTCCAACACCATTAATCCTCTGCTCCCTCCACTTTGACTAGTGCCCTATGCACCACACTCGGGAACTGCCTTCTGTAGAAAATCCAGGTTATTCGTTACAGCTTTGAGACCCCGGGACCTGCTACCCACGTCAGTACATCATGTCCTCCAGTTTGCTGCTTTGACTCTGCTTCACTTACAGATTTGGATAAACTGGGTCCTTGAAGCACTCAGGCTCTCCAGAAGACTCCCTTCCTCCAATACGGTTATGTGGGGTCCTCTAGTGGGCCCTGTCCTTCTGAACATTATCAATAACGTCTGCAGCCTTTAAAAGGCGCTTGTTCAACCACTGTGGGAGTAAAAACCAGGGCTAGGTCAAAATGACCTAAAGTTTCTGTCCAGTCTAAAATATTTAGAGAAAATGGTTAATGCTCAACTTTCATCTCCTCTGGAGAACTGCTTACTTCGATCCCGGCTCCGGACAGAAAATTCTGCTGTTGTGTCCTTGGCCAAGACGCTTTACCCACCTTGCCTGCTGGTGGTGGTCAGAGGGACCGGTGGCGCCTGAGCTCGGCAGCCTCGCCTCTGTCAGTGCGCCCCAGGGCAGCTGTGGCTACATCGTAGCTCACCCCCACCAGTGTGTGTGTGATGGAAATTTTCTATTTACTTTAGTCCTATTAACAAATCTAACTGAATGTCCTGAAACCACACGCACACACATTTCTTAGTAAATATTCTATTTGGTGAGAGATAAACTTTATTGTATTTATCCTAGTGGATCTATAAACGGATAAACTAGTAGTAGCACATCCAACGTCAAAGACAGTAAAAAGTTATTATCAGGAGAGGGAGAATGTTTAAGTGGTTAGCAGCAGTGTGCTAGACGATGGCCCCCTCCATGAGGCCACCACAGCTCAGCAGAACGTCATTGTAGCTTCTTCTGGGGAGAAAAACACTTAGAGAGAAAATAAAATTAACAGCTGAAACAGCAGAAAATAATACAGTTAAAGAGCAGATTGTAGAAGAAAGCAGTAGAGTGTGGAAAGTGGTCAGTGTGTCCTCCAGCAGTCTAAGCCTATAGCAGCATAACTACAGAGATAACTCTGGATAATCTATCCTATTTAGATGGAGGCATGTTGGAGGCAGGGCAAGGGAGAGTCGTCTTTACCGACTGTACACTCCACCTCCCTCTACTCCCCCACTTGTCCAAATTTAGGCTAACATCAGATTTTAACCATAGGCCCTATCAAATCAAAATGTTTTAAGCCTATTCTTAAAAGCAGACAAGGTGTCTGCCTCACGGACTAAAGCTGGGAGCTGGTTCCACAGGAGAGGAGCCTGACAACTAAAAGATCTGCCTCCCATCCTAATTTTAGATATTCTGGGAACCACCAGTAGACCTGCAGTCTGAGAGCGAAGTGCTCGGTTAGGAACGTATGGAACAATCAGATCACTGATGTATGATGGACCTTGATTATTAAGAGCTTTATATGTGAGAAGAAGGATCTTAAAATCTATTCTGAATTTAACAGCTAGCCAATGTAGGGAAGCTAAGACAGGAGAGATATGATCTCTCTTTTTAATTCTCATCAGAACTCTAGCTGCAGCATTTTGGACAAGCTGAAGACTTTTAACTACATTCTGTGGACTTCCTGAGAGTAATGAATTACAGTAATCCAGTCTTGATGTAATAAATGCATGAACTAGTTTTTCAGCATCACTCCTGGAAAGGATGCTTCTAATCTTAGCAATAGTCCGAAGGTGGAAAAAGGAAATCCGACAAACCCGTTTAACCTGGGATTTGAATGACATGTCCTGGTCAAAGATAACACCAAGGTTCCTTACTTTGTTCTCGGAGATTAATGTAATGCCATTCAGGTCAGGCGATTGGCTAAGCAATTTCCTTTTCTGGATTTCTGGTCCAAAGATGAGAACTTAAGTCTTGTCTTGATTTAAAAGCAAAAAGTTTAGAGTCATCCAATTTTTTATGTCCTCAAGACAAGCCTGTAATCTACCCAACCGATTAGGTTCATCAGGGTTAATGGATAAATATAGCTGAGTATCGTCAGCATAACAGTGGAAGTTTATCCCATGCTGTCTAATGATTTTACCAATTGGGAGCATATATATAGTAAAAAGAATTGGTCCAAGCACTGAACCTTGTGGTACTCCACAAGTAACCCTGGAGTATGAAGACGATTTGTCATGTACATTTACAAAATGAAATCTGTCAGACAGGTAGGATTTAAACCAGCCTAACGCTGTTCCTTTGATCCCTACAACATGTTCAAGTCTTTCTAAAAGAACATTGTGATCAACTGTGTCAAAGGCAGCACTGAGATCTAACAAGACTAGAACAGACACAAGATTCTTATCTGAGGCCATGAGAATATCATTTGTAACTCTCACTAATGCAGTTTCAGTGCTGTGATACTCTCTAAAACCAGACTGAAATTCCTCAAACAGAGCATTAGTGTTTAAATGCTCACATACTTGGATGGCCACTATTTTCTCCAGGACTTTGGATAAAAATGGAAGGTTAGATATTGGTCTGTAATTCATTGGGTCATCTGGATCCAGAGAAGGCTTCTTAAGTGAAGGTTTGATTACAGCAACCTTAAAATCTTGTGGTACATACCCATTTACTAAGGATAGATTGATTGTATCTAGAATGGGGGCAGTAACCAAAGGAAATGCATCTTCAAATAATTTGGTTGGGAATGGATCCAAAATGCAAGTGGAAGGTTTAGAAGAAGCTAATATTTTTGATAACTCTGAAAGCTCAACTGGATCAAAACGGTTCAAGCAAAGATGAGGTTCTAGAGTCACCTCTGATGCTGCCTCACTTACTGAGGAAGAAGAAATCGCATTAGGGAGGATGCTAAAGATTTTGTTTCGAATAGAATTAATTTTACTTGTAAAAAATCCCATGAAGTCATTGCTGCTGAGGGCTAAGGGAATAGATGGCTCAGAGCTATGATTCTGTGTAAGTTTAGCAACTGTACTGAAAAGAAATTTAGGATTATGCTTATTCTCCTCAATTAATGCTGAAAAATAAGCAGTTCTAGTTTGTTGAAGCTTATTTTTCCAGGATAGGTAGGCCTCCTCCTGGTGCGTAGAGCGCCATGTTCTCTCCAATTTCCTAGAGTTTTGTTTTAAGGCTCGTAAATGAGAGTTAAACCAGGGAGCTAACTTCCTGTCCCTAATTACCTTCTATTTTAAAGGGGCAACATCATCTAATGCCACACGTAAAGAGGAATTAACATGATGAACTAAGGCATCAATTTGTGAGGGGCTAGAACTGAAAATATTGCCCTCTGCTACGTGCCTCTGAGATGCTGAGGACAGTAAAGATGGAACAGTTGATTTAAAAGATGCAACTGCGTTGTCGGATAGAGACCGACTATAGTGAAATTTACTTTCATGTCTCGAGAACTCAGTTATAAAAAACTCAAAGGTTATCAGAAAGTGGTCCGAGAGGACTGGATTATGTGGAAAGATCCTTATTTCCTCACACTCTATGCCATAAGTCAGCACAAGGTCTAATGTATGATGGCAGGAGTGGGTGGAGCTATGTATTCTTTGAGTAAAACTAATTGAGTCTAAGATATTACTAAAGGCTACATTGAGGCTATCATTTTCAATGTCCACATGAATGTTGAAATCCCCCACTACAATGACCTTATCAGTATTTAGCACCAAATCAGATAAAAAATCAGAGATCTGATCCAAAAACTCAGAGTAAGGGCCTGGTGGACGATATAAAACTACAAACAAGAGTGGTTTTACAGTTTTGCTATCTGGATTAGGAAAACTAAGAATAAGATGTTCAAAATGTGGCAGGGTGGAGAAACATGGGCCCGGGCAGGATTCGATCCCCAGACTCCCGGGTGAGTCATGCACGCTAACCAGTCAGCCAAAGGGACATCCTCTTGCCAGGACGCATGAACAATCAGGACACGGTGACAGGATGCTCACACTGCCTCATCTTCCCCCCTCTTTCCACAAGCACATCCTCGTGCTCCCGCGCAGGTTGCCACAAACTTCACAACTTCCCTTTGGCTGACTTGTTAGCACGCACGACTCTCACCCGGGAGTCTGGGGATCGAATCCCGCCCGGGCCCATGTTTCTCCACCTTGCCACAAAAAAAAACTATAACTATTAATCTGTAAGGGACTGATTAATAAGTCCGAATGAAAATGGTTGCCACTCCTCCTCCTCGCCCTGTACTTCGAGCAATATGATGATTTAAATAATTTGAAGGAGTCGACTCGTTTAAGCTAACATAGTCCTCTTGCTGCAGCCAGGATTCTGTGAGAGAGAGCAAAGAGATCTGATTATCACAAATCAACTCATTAACTAACAAAGTCTTAGAAAAAATGGATCTAATGTTCAACAACCCACATTTAATGTTTCTAGTTTTCTGCTCAGTTGAATTTGTTCTAATATTTATGAGATTTCCATGATTTGCTTTATTAAGCCTGATATTTAATCTGTGTGGTTTTGGCCGTGGGCAGGACACTGTCTCTATGGGGTAGTGGGTGGGTAACAGTACAGAAGCTGCAGAGGGGTGGGTGAAACTACGACTCTGCTTCCTGGTCTGGACCACAAATTCCATGAAGACTGACCTGTACTCCAGGTCATTCCCCTCAGGCACACAGCCGACAATGGCAGAGTCATCTGAGAACTTCTGGAGGTGACAGCTGCTGGTGTTGTAGGTGAAGCCCGAGGTGTAGGTGAAGAGAAAGGTGAGAGCACCGTACCCTGTGGAGCTCCAGTACAGCACAACCACCTCAGATGTACAGTTGTGCAGCCTCACGTACTGTGGCCTGTTGGTGAGGTAGTTGATGGTCCATGCACCCTCATCTTCTGCTGCAGTAGACACAGCTGGATGGTGGTGAAGGCACTTGAGAAGTTGAAGAACATGGTTCTCACAGCGCTCTTTTGCATCTTGAGGTGAGTCAGAGCTCAGTGCTGCAGGTAGATGAGCGCATCCTCAACCCCGTGTTTGGTTTATATGCAAATTGCAGTGGGTCTATTTCTGGGGTCACCACTGAACGTAGATGGGTGAGTCTCTCCATGGTCTTCATCAGATGGGAGGTCAAGGTGACAGGTTTGTAGAGGTCTGGTTCCCTGGGATGTGATGTTTTGGGACCTGGAACCACACAGGAGGTCTTTGGATGGGGACCTGCTCCAGCTGGAGGCTCAGGTTGAACATGTGCGTGACCGCTTCCCAAAGCTGGTCTTTGAGCAGTCTGGGGCTGATCCCGTAAGGACCTGCTGCTTTTCTGCTCCGTTCTCTACTCAGCTGGTCCGAAGGAACTGGGGGAGTGGTGCTGAGGTGACATCATCCATCCAGCAGCTAAATGGGGCGTTTTGGTTTGTGAACAGGAACACGCCTTCTTATCTGGTTCCTGAACTGTTACTTTCACATCCGCTCTCATCGACATTTCAAAATAAGATGGTGATCATTTTGATTATTAAATAAAACCTTCATGGTAATATAGGATCGTTTCAAAGATGTATATTTTTGTATTTTTTTATTAGAAATGTTTTAACAACTTTGAACAGATTAACGTGGTTTCAACACCCGTTGCTGTCGGTGGAAGTCTCTAGCCTGACCAGCAGCGCGTTGGGCCCCATTCTTCAAGTCTTTAGTATGACCCGGCCGGGAATCGAACCCCCACCTCCCAGTCCCAGGGCGGGCCACTGAGAAGATTTAGCAACACAAACAGAATGCCAGCGGATCATGTGACATCATTCCCATTGGGATTTGTAACTAATTAAAATGCTGTTTTCAATTTTCAACACAAAAACATCTTTTCCAAATGAAAATGACATGAAAGTTTATTAAACTCGCTCATCGTTCACGGTGACGGTGACACGTTTCAGCTTTCCAGGTGAACGTTAAACGGTCCGCAATACTGAGTGGGTCCGCGGTGTCTGGTCCTTTTTCTCCGGACCAGAAGGTCCAGTCGGGCCCACACATGGACTAAAACATGGCCGCAGCCCCAGGATGAGCCAGTAAACGTCACAGCAGGAGGCTTCATGTCGGATTTCTCTGGAAGTGGGTTTTAGCCGACGGTGCCCCTTTGATCTCTACGTGCCTCCTTGGCTCCATCTTCCATCAAGAGAGGGTCAGCTCAGAGTTCTTCTCTCCCGCCGACTTTCCCAGGATTGTCCATGCCAAAGAACGAGGACGGCAGTCCACGGATGTCCCTTTCTCTCTTAACGAAGGCGGAGAAGGATGAGACGCAGTTCCCAATGAAGTGGTCGGCCTGTCCTAAGATGTAGAGGTCCGTTTGGGCCCAGTCTGGCTGCAGGGTCACAACCTTTACCTGCATAAAGGAAAACCCGGTCTGAAGTCACCCCTGAGAGGACCAGATGAGACCAACACAAAGTTCTGCTACCTTAACCCGAGTCACTGGGACCCACCTTGCCCTGAAACAGCTTCTCCACATCGCTGCTGTGGGACTCCGAGTCAGTGGCGATGTAGACGGAGCGTGCCGAGGTCTTCCTCACCCACAACCTCACGGCTCTGAGGATCTCAGCCAGGTCAGGGAGGCACATGGTGGAGGTGAGGGGGCGGGCGGTCTGGCGGTCGTAGCCGACACACTGAGGGGAGGCCATGAAGTGAGGTCCCGTCTCTCCGCTCTCCAGCAGCCTGCAGGCGTTTTGCTGTGAAGATTCAGAAGGAAAGGAGGTCATTTCTGTCCTTGTGCCTCCGGGAAAGTCGTCATCTCACCCAGTCGGAGCCGATCCGCAGGTGGATCCCGACGTACGGTCGCGTCAGCAGGGCGGCGATGTGCTCCTCCCCCTCCTCCCTCATCCGGTCTGACCAAACCATGTAGCGCTGCAGCCCCACGTGCTCCTGGATGACCGGGAACTGGGCCGGAGCGCCAGGAAGCGCCAGAACTGGGTGCTCAGAGGGTGGAAACCTGCTCCAGCGGAGTTGGAGGTCAAATGTGACATTTAGAATAAAACAGCTGCACACATCACCCTCTCACCTCTTCTTCCACTGAGGCTGATGGTAGCTGCTGAAGGAGATCCCCCCAAACAGAACCGACTCGTCGAAGTCCACGCCGGCGTGGTCCCAAAACGGGCCGAACGGGTTCCCGTCCTGCAGAGAGAGCAGAACCGACAAGAACCTCAGCTCCATAGTTCTGCCTGAAGGGCGTGTGTGTACATATGTGTGTGTGTGTGTGTGCGTGTA